>NC_057804.1:461425109-461721422 GCF_018294505.1 Triticum aestivum
GTCATGGGTTGAGAGTTATGAGATGGCAATGGAGATGCTGGATGTGGATGAAGCGGCGTGTGCAAAGTACTTCACCATGATGTTAGATGGAACGGCTCGCACTTGGTTAAAGAGTCTGCCCGTTAATTCCATCGGTTTATGGGCCGAGTTAAAGGCCCGGTTTATAGCAAACTTCAAGGACATGTGCAAGCAACCTATGTCAATTGTGGATCTGGCCGCTTGTGTCCAAGGAGAAGGCGAATCAACAACTCATTGGGTGCGTCGGGTTTCAGAAATCCTACATTCGTCGGACCGCATCAATGTTGATTCGGCAATCATAACATTAGAGGACAATTGCCGGTTTAAGCCGCTGAAGTTGAAGTTGGGACGGTTCAAGGATCACTGCAATGACATGGGAACACTTATGGCAGCTTTGGTTAAGTATGCCAATTCTGATAGTACCAAGGATCCCGAGTCTGACGATGAGAAGCTGGAGAAGGGAAAGAAGAACGGTAGTGCGAAAGGACAGCAACATAACCAGGCGGGCCATGGTAATAACGGTAAGCGTAAAGCGGACAGTAATTCCTATTTTGTGGCTAACACCAACGTACAGGGTAATGGTCAGTGTCGTAAGGGTAAACCACCCCGCGGAGTGGAGGATCATGTATGAATCTGGAGCGCCTGTTAAATCAGCCTTGGCCAAAGCACGGGACGCAGGAGAAGCCAGCTAAAAACTCAGATCCCTTCTAGTATGATCATGGACCGTCCGGCAGTTCAGGACCCGGGTTTCACAGGCTGGGATATGGTGGAGGTAACTCTAGTTCAGGGTTTCAAGGTAATCAAGGTGGACAGGGTAATCAAGGCAATCATGGCAACCAAGGTGGTCATAATCAACAGGGGAATCAGCAACAACAATAGTCGAGTTATAAGAGTCACCCGAAGCAGTTGAATAGTGGACAGTACCATGTCTTCACTACTAGCTTGTGCAAGCGTGATCAAAAGCTTCATAAAAGGGCAGTGAATTTTGTTGAACCGGCGGTGCCCCGTTATTTGCGCTGGTCTGAACAGCCTATTGTGTGGAGTCGAGAAGATCATCCGCCCCAGGTTGATAATCCAGGTCATCTGGCATTGGTGGTAGCACCGCAAGTTGGAGGTTATAAGTTCACCAAGGTGCTCATGGATGGAGGGAGCAGTATCAACATCTTGTATTATGAAACCTTCCGGCGTATGGGGTTGACGGATAAGAATCTTAAACCATCGAACACCATTTTTCAAGGTGTGGTGCCTGGTAAATCGGCCTACCCGATCGGTAAGATAGCTTTGGAGGTTTCTTTTGGAGATGATCACGATTCAAGGTCAAAAACATTGACTTTTGAAGCGGCCCGCTTATGCTAAGTTCATGGCAAGGCCGTGTTATGTTTATCTGCAACTCAAGATGTCGGGTCATAAGGGGACCATCACAGTGCATGGAAGCCAAAAGGTCGCTTTGGAATGTGAGGAAGGCGATGTAGCTTATGTTGAGTCGGTTTGTGCAATAGAGGAGTTAAAATTCTATAAAGACAATGTTGATCCGGCGGATATGACTTCTTTGAAAAAACCCACTACAGAGCATGATCCGGCTTTGAAGTTTAAATCGGCTGATGAAACTAAGTTGGTTGATTTTGTTCCTGGCGATTCATCCAAGCAGTTTAGCATCAGCGCTAACTTGGATCCGAAATAGGAAATCGCGCTCATCGAGTTCATCCGTGAGAACCGGGACATCTTTGCATGAAAACCTTCTAACATGCCAGGTGTACCGAGGGAACTCGCTGAGCACACTCTGAATATCGATCCCAAGTTTAAACCGGTCAAGCAGTTTCTCCGCCGCTTCAATGAAGAGAGACGCAAGGCCATTGGTGAGGAGGTAGCCCGGCTCTTGGCAGCAGGGTTTATTGTGGAGGTTTTTCACCCTGAGTGGTTGGCTAATCCAGTGTTGGTACTCAAGAAGAACGGCACTCGGCGTATGTGTTTGGATTACACAGATTTAAAAAGGCTTGTCCAGCTGATCCCTTTGCCCTCCCCCGTATTGATCAAATCATTGATGCTATGGCGGGTTGTGAGCAGTTGAGTTTTCTGGATGCTTATTTGGGTTATCATCAGATCAAAATGGCAGTTAAGGACCAGGAGAAAACGGCTTTTGTAACTCCTTTTGGAGCCTTCTACTATGTATCTATGCCTTTTGGGCTCAAGAGTGCCCACGCGACTTATCAACGGTATGTGCAGAATTGCCTTCATAATCAGATTGGGTGCAATGTTCATGCTTATGTAGATGATATCATGGTGAAATCTAGGAAGGCGGAGACACTAGTATCTGATTTGAAGGAGACCTTTGATGGTCTCTTGGTTTATCAGATGATGCTTAATCCGGCCAAGTGCGTTTTTGGTGTACCGACAGGCAAGCTCTTGGGTTTTCTGGTGTCTAACAGGGGCATTGAAGCTAATTCGGAAAAGATCAACGCTATTACGTCCCTAGCTAAACCGGCGTGTATCAATGATGTTCAACGACTGGTGGGTCGTATTGCAGCGCTAAGCCGGTTTATCAGTCGGTTGGGAGAGAAGGCGATCCCTCTATATCAAATGATGAAGAAGACAGACAACTTTGTCTGGAGTGATGCTGCTAATGCAGCGTTTGAGGATCTGAAGAAGCAGTCAGCCGAACCGCCCGTTCTTGATGCCCCCATTGATAAGGAACCATTGTTGTTGTATGTGGCTGCTAACGCCCGGGCTGTCAGTGTGGCTATTGTGGTAGAGCGCAAGGAACCTGGTAAGGAGTATCCGGTTCAATGGCCGGTTTATTATATCAGTGAGGTACTTATTGAGTCCAAGCAGAGATATCCGCATTGGCAGAAGTTGGTGTATGGAGTGTTTATGGCGAGCCGGAAGCTTAAGAAATACTTTTAGGGCCATCCTATTACTGTGGTCAGTTCCGCTCCTTTGGGATATATCATTCAGAATAGGGAGGCGACTGGCCGGGTTGATAAGTGGGCTATCGAGCTTGGACCTCACGAGGTAAAATATATGCCTCACACAGCTATTAAGTTCCAAGCGCTTGTGGATTTCATCAATGACTGGACAGAGTTGCACGCGCCGAAGAATAAACCGGATAACACGTATTGGACTATTCACTTTGATGGATCCAGACAATTGGAGGGCTCGGGGGCTGGAGTGGTTCTTACTTCCCCTCAAGGTGACAAATTTTGTTATGTTCTCCGTTTGATGTTTCCCTATACTAACAATGCAGCTGAGTACGAGGCCTTACTCCACGGTCTTCGGATGGCTAAGGAGATGAATTTAATCCGGGTACGTTGCTTCAGTGACTCCGATTTAGTGGCTCAGCAAGTGTCTGGTACTTGGGATTCCAAGGATCCACTCATGGCGGTTTATCGGCGTGAGGTGGATATCATTGCCGGTCACTTCAAGGGTTACCAGGTCGAGCACATTGATCAGCGCAATAATGAAGCGGCGAATGCTTTAAGCCGGCTCGGATCCCAACATAAATCGGTGCCGCCCAATGTTTTTCTTGACATTCTGCATAATCCGTCGGTCAAAATACCAACGGAGGAGGATCTGGCTGTTCCTGACCTGGAGGCTCAATTGGTGGCGGTTCTTCATGCTATCCCTGATTGGACAGTGCCATACCTAGCGTATATGACCCCGGGCGAGTTACCCGAGGACAAAGTTCTAGCCAGATAGATAATCTGGCGGTCCAAGTCCATGACTATTGTCAATGGCGAGTTACATCACTGTAGTGTCTCAGGGGCGTTTCAGCATTGCGTTTCTCCTGAAGATGTTTGTGAGATCTTGCGTGAAATCCATGAAGGAGATTGCGGTCATCATGTCGGTTCAAAATCCTTGGTGGCTAAGGCTTTCTGACATGGTTTTTACTGGTTAACAGCTCATGCTGATGCAGAGGATCTGGTGAGAAAGTGTGATGGTTGTTAGAAGTTTTCACGCTGAGTTCATATTCCGGCCCAGGAATTAAGGATGATTCCAATCACCTGGCCGTTTGCAACATGGGGGCTGGATATGGTTGGGCCTTTTAAGAGGTCCAAGGATAAAAAGACCCACCTTCTAGTGGTGGTTGATAAATCCACCAAGTGGGTGGAGGCAGAGCCAGTAAGCAAGTGTGACGCGGCCACAGCGGTTCAATTCATGAAAAAGGTGATTTTCCGCTTTGGTTTTCCACACAACATTATAACAGATAATGGCACGAATCTCTCCAAGGGTGCTATGAAAGAGTTCTGTCAACGTGAGCACATCCGGCTTGATGTGTCCTCAGTGGCTCACCCTCGGTCTAATGGTCAAGCGGAGAGAGCTAATCAAGAAATCCTGAAGGGTATCAAGCCCAGGCTTATGATCCCTTTGCAGAGGACACCGGGTTGTTGGGTGGAAGAATTGCCTTCCGTTTTATGGAGCATCAACACCACCCCCAATAGATCTACGGGTTACACACCCTTCTTCATGGTTTATGGAGCGGAAGTAGTTCTCCCAAGCGATATTTGCCATGACTCGCCCCGAGTGCCAGCTTATGTTGAAGTGGACAATGAAAGAGCACGCCAAGATGCATTGGACCTGTTAGATGAAAAGTGGGATATTGCGGCAACTCGTTCGGCGATTTATCAGCAAGACCTGCGGCATTATCACAGCCGCAGGGTTAAAACCAGAGCTTTTTAGGAAGGCGACTTAGTGCTCCAGCTTATCCAAGATCAGACGGGCATGCACAAGTTATCCCCACCTTGGGAAGGGCCCTTTGTGGTCAGCAAGAATCTGAACAACGGGTCATACTACCTCATTGATGTTCGAGAGCACAAGGACTCACGCAAGTCGGAGGAGGAGACCCGCCGGCCGTGGAATATTGCTCATCTTCGGCCTTACTATACCTGAGCCATAGACTCCTATCATGTATATATTTTTGACAATGTACATACTATGACCAATAAATAAACCGGCATCCTTGCTAGAGCAGGGCCTCTGCCGTTTTGTCTTATATATCTTCTTGGTTACATGGGGGCTTATGCTTATAAAGCGGAGTTCTGATTATCCATTGAACTGGCTTATAAAGCCACAACAAAGCTTGGGGGCTTCACACCCAAGGGACCAAAGAGAGTTTGTTGCCACGCACAGCTCAAACATAGGTACCCACTGAGCACAGCTCACAATGTTACCTAGGGCTCTTTGTGCACATCAACAAAGAGTTTTAAAGGACCCTTGTAATAGGCTATCAAGCCAGGCTTGGAAGCTAGGTGTATTCACCTAAAACCCCGGGTTAACCTACCTTCATCAAGTAAGCCACTCCGTCCAGGTAATCCTGGTATGACCCGCCGAACATTTGACAAGTCAATCTGATACAGACCCTGAACTTATCAAAGTTAAAATGACGATTGGTTAATGTGAGTCCCATCTTAAAAGGCTTTGTAAAATGGTTTAACTCAGTGGCCTGGCAGCCCATGAAAAGCCTCCGATTTGGGCCTGGCAGCCCTTGAAAAGCCTCGACTACAAGTTTTCATTTGCTTTTATTTGTCGAAGTTTTTTTCCTTTGATAAGGTTTTGAGGTAAACCGGCATCTATTGACCCGGCCAGGCTATAAGTCATCAATATAACCTGGTGTTTGTTAACCCGGCTTGGCTTTCAATTATTAGTTGTTAATTAGTACACAACCAATTATAAACCGGTGTTTGTTAACCCGGTCTGGCATTGACTATAAGTCGCCAGGATGATCATCCGGTGTTTATCATAGCCCGGCATGGCTTATTATAAACTAGCATAGCATGGTGGGAGTTCTCAGCACTCAAAATTTGGGTTATCATCCTTACTACAAGAAAGTTGGTAAACCAACAATGTGATTCAATATCACAGGTATGATATGTTTCATATTTCATTATCTTTACGGCCTTGGTTATAAACCCTGGCTTTATATTGGGTATCATAACCCGTCCGGCGGCAAACCGCCAGGGCAATTTTAAGTTTATCATATGCAGAAACATGATTGCATAAAACTGCTAATGAGCATAAAGTCGACATAGCACTGTCTGGACAGATTAATAGTACCAGGCAAAGTGGCTATGCACGATGGCATAACAGACCAAGTGTTTCAAACTAGCCTATTACAAGGCAACAGGCGCCCAAAAGAATAATTGTTTATCACTGATATCTCCGCATGAAAAGTTAAACCAGCCCTCGGATTATGACTCTTCCTCAGGTTGATGTGAAGGTTGCGAATCATCTTGCACCGGTTCACCCTCCGCCTCCCCACCCAGTGGCTGGAAGTCAATGGTTGCCCAGCCAATCCCAGATAAAGCTCGGAAGACAGCTTCATCTCTTATAAGGTCGGATGGTTCAACATCAGGGGCATAAGTATGCTTATGGATTGGCGAGATAAGATTTTGCGCTTCATAAACCGACGCATCAATCTGTCTGTTGTCTGTGTCATAAATCGACCGGTGGAAAGACAAATCAGTCTCTTCTGCCAGTTTACTTGCAAGCGGGCGCATCTCCTTTGTCAATGCTCTAAGGGCATCATTATCAAATTCTGATCCATCTTCTTTTTGGCTGGGATAGCCATTCCCAATGTCTTCCGGATCAAGATCAGCTATCCAGGCCTTAGCCCGAGCCAGTGCAGACAGGGCACCGGCCCTTGCCGCAGATCTCTTCACCTCTTTTAGCTTGGCAGGCGTCATGGATAACTTGGCCAATGTATCTTTGATTAAAGTTGGTGGCGGTTTATTGTATGAAGCTGTGCAAATGACCCATTGAGCGCCGGTATATAACTGCTCTATCAAGGTATAGGCAGCCTTCAGCTTTTTGCGCATGTCTGAACCGAGATGGGCAACACGGCTGCCTGCAATGGTTACAATATTATTGTTAAACCGGCGATTTCAAGGATGATTAAGTACAGTCCAGGAAGAGGGTACTTACCAAAAATAGCAGAGGTCATAGCGTTGATTTGCAGCTTTAAGCCAGTTAGTTCTTCTATCACCGATTTAAGGGCCGCTTCAGCATCCTCTGCTCGCTTTAACAATGTTGCTTTTTCAGCCTCCCAATCTGCTAGTTCGCCTTTGAAGTCATCCTTTAATTGTTCCATGGCTGTTAAAGCGCCCTTCAGCTCTTCTTTGGCCTTTGAAGTTTCGGCTTGTTGGGACTTGATGTTTTCTTGGAGGTCGGCCATTTGGGAATCTTTTTTGGTCATGTCAGCCTGCAAAAGATAGATAATAAGTTGGCAATACTTTCTTCAAAAGTCTCAAGCACATAACAAGTTATACACTTGGCACTTGGGGGCTAATGCGGATTGCTTTTTCTCAACTGATATTTTAAGTCCCAAGCACACAACAAGTTATATACTTGGCACTTGGGGGCTAATGCATGTCAGATCAATTCAAGGTTATCAAGTTTCTCTCAACAAACCGGATCATGTTGATGATTGAAAGGAAGTTTGGAAACTACATTACAGAAGATATACCGGTTCATCCTAAAAATATAAACCAGTCTATAGGGGCTATACAAGCAAATTCCAATTTTATCCTACTACAAGTCCCGGTTCACATTCACATTGATGAACCGGCCCCTGGGGGCTGCTGGAGTTGATAATTGAAGTAGGCTATAAGGAAAAAGAAGTTATGCAAAGAAACAGATATTTACCTCATATCGCTCTTTCATCAGACCTACTAAACCGGCTTCATAATCTCGGCTGGTATAAAGACGGTTTAGATATCCAGAGTGGATGTCTTGAGCATTGAGGTGGGCATAGCTTCATACATCTGTTTTCCATTTGCCTTTGTCCACAGCGGAAAATTCTTCCTTGGCACTATGCTTTCATAAAGCGACAGGGTTGCCAGGAGCAGTATGGCCAAAGCCGGTAATCACAACATCGTTTGTGGTGCCATCAACAGTCTTGTCTAGGCTTGGCGGTTTAGCAGATGTTCTTGTTGGGCTTGGTGGATCGGCAGCTGGGCTTGGCGGATCAGCAGATTGGCTCATTGGATTTATTTCCGCCGGTTCAACAAAGGTATCCTGACCTTTAGGTACCGGGTCATCCAGAGTAATATCAGCATTCTGATCAAGAGCCTCTGAGGTCCTCTCCGGTTCACTGGCCGGATTATCATCAGCTGGTGTAGTCAGCTTGGCTTTCTTGCTAAGTATGGCTTTGGCACTAAAAAGAATAAACGCAGAGGTTAGTACAATAAACCAGTGCAAGGCATAAAAAATTAAGTATAGTATGCTTACCCTAGGAACGGTCTTGAGTGGAGGCATCTGTGTGGTTGATGAATCGCTGGAGGATGAATGGGAGGTTCCCTGATAATTCAAATCAGACGGATTAAGAGGATATCGGAAGTAACCCGCCTTGGGATAAAGTGTATTAAAAGAACAAGAGACCTCTTGACGATGTTTGTGAACCAGAGAATATGGTAAACCAGAGGAGGTAACTTGTTGGACGCTATGCCGAGTGGTGCGGCGAGCTTGATGCTGATGTGTCTTCAAAGAAAAGTGTGGATCCAAATAAGTAAGAGGGTGTGAACGTTTTACTTTTCGGACTGCTCGATGGAGTTCTGGTACTAGCACATGATTTGAGTCGGAGGATAGAACAATTACCTCTGCTTCACCAGCATGGCTAGCTTCCGCATCATCCTGATAATAATGATTGTCAATGAGGTGTATGAAAAAACAACCAAGGGAGTCAGGTTCTACCTCTGACTCCGGGTCATCAAGCTCTTCATCATTGGGCAGATCAGAAGCCTCGGTGGTTTTCTTCTTTGATGGCCTTTTTGTAACCCTGGTCTTCATGTGAGGGGCCCTCACCAGTTTATCCTGCGATTTCCTTTTCCAGAACGGATCATCGCCCTGCGCAAATGGATAAAAAGTTATAAAGGAATGATTAAGGAGGGATGGATTAAAGCAAAAATAAGACAATTCTTACAGCTGGCGGTTTGTTGGACGCATAGAAGGGGCTAAGCCCTACTCTGCTACATGCAGCCACCGGTTCATCAAGCATTTTCTTGACAGCTTCAGTGACTTCATCATCCGTGAGCTGGATGTCAATATGACGTTGAGGGTCTTTTAGCTCCCTAGTGTATTCACACATTAAACCGGGGCGCCGGCTAAAAGGTAAAATGCTCCAAGTCACCCAGCATTGAACGAAATCAATGCCTGTCAGACCATCGGCCACAAAAGCTCTGAGTTTTGCTAGCTGAGGGGCATATTTTGATCATTCCTTGGCAGTTAGTCGCTAAGGAACTGGATGAGTTTTGGTAAGCCGATATGCACGATAACCCAACAGAGGATTTTCATTGTCTGGAGCTGTATTGTGGCAGTAAAACCAAGTCTGATTCCAGTCCTTGGGGTGGCTATGGAGTTTGGTGTGAGGGAAATCAACATCTTTTCTCTTCTGGATTGAAACGCCCCCGAGTTTAGTGTTGGGCCCGTCCGTAAATTCAGTATGGCGGTTTATGTAAAAGAAATCCTAGAATAGTTCCACAGTGGGTTCCTCTTGCAGATAGACTTTGCAAAATACTTGAAAATTGCATATATTGGACACGGAGTTCGGTCCAATATCTTGAGGGCGGATCTGGAAGCTAGCGAGCACATCACGAAAGAATTTTGATCCGGGCGGGCTGAACCCTCGATTCAGATGATTAGTAAATACAATTACTTCTCCATTCTGGGGTTCAGGAGGATTTTCTGAACCGGGGACTCTCCAGTGGATGGTTTCTTGGCTCGCTAAAGCGCCAGTCAAAACATACCCAGTCAGTTGCTCTTAAGTAAACCCGGGAAGGGACCCAATTGCAAGCATATAACTGTTTTGCCATTTCAATGACAAGCTGGAAAAAAGAATAATTGTCGGTTTAAAGATTCATGACTAATGCGGATAAACCGGCCTAAAGATAGAGGGAAGAAAAAATTGAAGTATGTATGCATGATAAAGAGGATTGCTTAAAATTAAGGTTGAGTTGGCGGTTTAAGAGAGGGCTAATGGTACCTGGCAGATTAT
Organism: Triticum aestivum; assembly: GCF_018294505.1. Lineage (NCBI taxonomy): Eukaryota > Viridiplantae > Streptophyta > Magnoliopsida > Poales > Poaceae > Triticum > Triticum aestivum. The sequence goes on from NC_057804.1 coordinate 461,435,110, forward strand.
CATTTTCTAAGAAGTTAAACCGCCTACAATGGTGTGGGAGTTATAGATCTGACAAAAATCCCTAAGTATTGCACAAACAGGTTTTACAAGTTGTAACTATAATTTTGGATCTACTGTGGCCTTAAAAAGGAGAAAAATTCAGAATCCCTAAGCGGTGTCAGCGGAAAAACTAAAGGCCAGATGGGATCTGTTTACTAATAAAACAGATGCTATGATGAAGAAAAACGAGTTCTAGCTACGACTGCATAGGAGGAATATCAAGATTTATCTAGTTCTTATGTGGCCGCAAGGTGCAGCAATGAACATTAACGAACACTGAAGAACACCGAAGAATAGCAAAACCCTAATGGTAGATCTGAGGTGAGGAAGAAGAAACCTTATAGAGGTTGAAGGAGTAGCAGAGAGGCGTCGCGTTTCTCTAGTCAGATCAGGTTGATGCAGCGGCCGTTGTTGGTGCAGAGGCGAAGGTCGACGGCGTCGGCTGCGCTCGAGCACTGAGGCGATGTGAGGAAGACGACGAGGCGAAGGGGCACGAAGGGGAAAAGGAAAAATGACCCTCGGTCCTATTTATAAGGCGAAAGTATAAGTGACAGGCGCGGGAATCGAGGAACCCAAAAATGGATATGTGATACAGCTGTCGCTTTGGTTTTCAGAGGTTCATTAATAAAAGGGAAGTATTTACAGGTTTTAATAAGCAGGTGACGTCATGGCGATTTATTACAATCTTGGAAGATGACGTCACGGCGGTTTACAAGATTCATATGGAGCTGACATCATGGCGGTTTACAAGGATCGTGTGAAGATGTCCAAGGAGTTTTTCTAAGTATTGGAGATTTCCATGAACAAGTTCAAATCAATCTGGGGCCTAATGTTGGGGATATAACTACTGAGTATAAACCGCCCAGGAGGGGCCGGGTTATGCTCATCCGTACTGAAGCCCATGAAGACAAGGAATATGGCGCTTTTTTACAGAGACATAGAGGCCCAGAGCCCAAGGGCGGATTAGGGCCCATAGACATAAACCACCATGAGATATGTAACTTGTATTGTAAGATAGGGAAAGATAGAAACCAAGCCGGACACGTGTATGAAACGGCCTCAGTATTCTGTAAACCACCGGGCGTCAACCTGTGTATATAAAGGGACAATCCGGCGGCGGCTCAGGGACAAGAAACAACAACTCGAGAGATAGGCAAAGCAGATTCGCTCCCTGATCATCGAGACCCAATCAATTCCACCACAACTGGATCGTAGGCTTTTACCTTCACCGCAAGGGGCAGAACCAGTATAAACTCCCCATGTCCTTTGTCCGGTTTAACCCCTTTAAGCTAATCTCATTGCGATGGCTCCACGACTAAGTCCTCTCACTAGGACATCTGACGTGTTAATCCCACGACGGTCACTCTAGCAACCCATCATCTACTTACTACTTCACAATGCCTTCCCCTAGGCCCAAATCATGGTGAAGTGTCATGTAGTCGACGTTCACATAACACCACTAGAGGAAAGACAACATACATCTCATCAAAATATCAAACAAATACCAAATTCACATGATTACTTATAACAAGACTTCTCCCATGTCCTTGGGAACAAATGTAACTACTCACAAAACATATTCATGTACATAATCATAGGAGTATTGAATGGCATCAAGGATCTAAACATATGATCTTCCACTGAATAAACCAACTAGCATCAACTACGGAGAGTAATCAACACTACTAGCAACCTACAGGTACCAATTTGAAGTTGTGAGACAAAGATTGGATACAAGAGATGAACTAGGGTTTAAGAGGAGATGGTGTTGGTGAAGATGTTGATGGAGATTGACCCCCTCTCGATGAGAGGATTGTTGGTGATGATGATGGCTTCGATTTCCCCCTCCGGGAGGGAAGTTTCCCCGATAGAATAGCTCCGCCGGAGCCCTAGATTGCTTCTGCCCAGGTTCCGCCTCGAGACGACGATGATTCGTCCCGAAAGCTTCCTTCTGATTTTTCTATGTCAAAACCCTCCATATAGCCAAAGATGGGCACCGGAGAACTGCCAAGGGGCCCACAAGCCCTGGGGGCGCGCCCAGGGGGTAGGGTGCGCCCCCAGGCTTGTGGCCACCTGGTGGGCCCCCTCTGGTATTTTCTTCGCCCAATATTTTTTATATATTCCAAAATAATTCTTTGTAAATTTTCATGACTTTTGGAGTTTTGCAAAATAGGTCTCTCAGATTTGCTCCTTTCCAGTCCAGAATTCTAGCTTCCAACATTCTCCCTCTTCATGTAAACCTTGTAAAATAAGAGAGAAAAGGCATAGGTTTTGTACCACAAAGTGAAATAACAGTCCATAGTGCAATGAATATCAATAGAAAAACATGATGCAAAATGGACGTATCAACTCCGCCAAGCTTAGACCTCGTCTGTCCTCAAGCGAAAGCCGAAATCGATAATCATGTCCACATGTTTAGAGAGTGAGGTGTCGATAAAATAAAATACGGACATGAGGGCATCATGATCATCTTTAGAACTGCAATATATTGTCATATAACTTCTCGTGCTAGAGTGGTAATTCATTCAGAAAGTAAATCGTGAATCAAAAACTTTATTGAAAACTAACAAACTATGATCCCAGTCATAGAAGCAATTGCAATTTATCATAACATCGGAAAGAGTCAATATAAGAGCTTTGTCTAGCAAGTCCACATACTCAATCATCTTTTAGTATTTCATAATTGCTAACACTCACGCGGTACTTATGAGATCAAAGCTTCAATTTGACACAGAGAAAGATAGGGGCTTACAATTTCGCCTCCCAAATATTTACCTCAAGGGTAATGTCAACAATAATAACTCATGATCACCTACATCTGAGTAAATATATGTGTCTCGATCTTTCCCCAACACATGACGCTTGCCAAAAGAAAAAGGTAGGAAGTGGTGAAGATCACGATGACTCTTGCATAAAGGTAAAAAACCAAAAAGTAAAAGATAGGCTCGTCACAGAAGGAAGCAGAGGTTTCATGTGCTTTTTGGTTGGATGCACAAAATCTTAATGCAAAGGAACGTCACTTTATATTGCCTCTTGTGATAAAGAACTTTATTATACAGTTCGTCACTTTTATTTCTTCCATATCACAAGTTCGTAAAAAGCTTATTTTCCTCACACTAAAAGATCATACATATTTAGAGAACAGTTTTTATTGCTTGCACCGATGATAACTTACTTGAAGGATCTTACTCAATCCATAGGTAGGTATAGTGGACTCTCATGGCAAAACTGGGTTTAAGGTTTTCCTGCAAAACAATTCCCATTTAGAGAGAAGTTTTCCTGAAAAAAAATCTAAAACAAGAATTGTATAGCAAGACATGGTCACCTACATTGAATTCACGTTTTTGTATCCTCCAATCATGCCATCTTTTTACTTTCTCTTTAAACAGTTTGGCATTCTCATAGGTTTGGATTCTCCATTCATCAAGTGTACTAATGCCAAATGACCTATTCTCATCGGCAAGTTTGAAATCATAGTTGAGCTCTTTAATTACCCAATAAGCTTTATGTTCTAGTTCAAGAGGTAAGTGACATGCTTTTCCATCAACCATTTTATACGGAGACATACCCATAGGGTTTTTATAAGCAGTTCTATAAGCCCATAGTGAATCATCGAGTTTCTTAGACCAACTCTTCCTTGATCTATTAATAGTCGTTTGCAAAATAACCTTTATTTCTCGGCTATTCAATTCTACTTGACCACTAGACTGAGGATGATATGGAGATGCAATTCTATGGTTAACATCATACTTAGCAAGCAATTTATGGAAAGCTCCATGAATAAAGGGTGAACCACCATTAGTCATTAAATATCTAGGGACTCCAAACCTCGGGAAAATAACTTCTTTAAGCCTTTTAATGGAGGTGTTATGATCTGCACTACTAATTGGAATAGCTTCTACCCACTTAGTAACATAATCAACAACAACCAAAATATGTGTATACCCATTAGAGGATGGAAAAGGTCCCATATAATCAAATCCCCAAACATAAAATGGTTCAATATCAAGCGAATGATTCATAGGCATTTCCTAACGTCTACTAATATTACCAATCCTTTGACATTCATCTCAAGACAAGACAAACTTACGAGCATCCTTGAAAAGAGTAGGCCAATAAAAACCAGATTGTAATACCTTGTGTGTAGTTCTATCACCAGCGTGGTGTCCTCCGTAAGCCTCGGAGTGACACTTGCGTAGGATTTATTCCTGTTCATGCTCAGGTACACAACGTCTAATAACACCATCTACTCCTTCTTTATAAAGATGTGGGTCATCCCAGAAGTAATGTCTTAAATCATAGAAAAACCTTTTCTTTTGTTGGTATGTGAAGCTAGGTGGTATAAATTTAGCAACAATATAATTGACATAATCAGCATACCATGGAGTACTACGAGAAGCATTTGTGACAGCTAATTGTTCATCAAGAAAGCTATCATCAATTGGTAGTGGGTCATTAAGAACATTTTCTAACCTAGACAAGTTGTCTGCTACGGGGTTTTTAGCTCCCTTTCTATCGATAACATGCAAGTCAAATTCTTGCAACAAGAGAACCCATATAATAAGTCTAGCTTTAGCATCCTTCTTTTCCATAAGGTATTTAATAGCAGCATGATCATTCTGAATGGTTACTTTGGAATCAACAATATAAGATCTGAACTTCTCACAAGCAAAAACAACTGAAAATTCTTTTTCAGTAGTAGTATAATTTCTTTGAGCACTATCAAGATTTTTACTAGCATAATGGATAACATTTAATTTCTTATCAACTCTTTGTCCTAGAACAGCACCAACAACATAATCACTAGCATCACACATAATTTCAAAGGGTAGGTTCCAATCAGGTGGTTGACCAATAGGTGCCAAAATCAAGGCTTTCGTAAGTATTTCAAAGGCTTCTACACAATCATCATCAAAACGAATGGAACATCTTTTTGCAAAAGATTTGGGAGAGGCCTAGAAATTTTAGAGAAGTATTTAATAAACCTCCTATAGAAACCAGCATGACAAAGGAAACTTCTTATACCTTTGATATCTTTAGGACACGACATATTTTCAATAGCATCAACTTTAGCTTTATAGACTTCAATACTTCTTTGAGAAATTTTACGCCCGAAGACAATACCTTCATTAACCATAAAGTGGCACCTTTCCCAATTCAAGAAAAGATTAGTTTCTTCACATCTCTGCAAAACTTGATCAAGGTTTCCTAAGTAATCATCAAAAGAAGTTCCATAAACGAAGAAATCATCCATGAAAATCTCAACAATCTTTTCACAAAAGTCAGAGAATATAGCAGTCATACATCTTTGAAAAGTAGCAGGTGCATTGCACAAACCGAAATGCATACATCTATAAGCAAAGGTACCAAAAGGGCAAGTAAATGTAGTTTTTTCTTGATCCTCTTGTGACACAGGTATTTGAGAAAAACCAGAATAACCATCTAGAAAGCAAAAGTGTGTATGTTTGGATAGTCTTTCTAGAATTTGATCAATAAAAGGTAGAGGATAATGATCTTTCCTAGTAGCTTTGTTCAACTTTCTAAAATCAATAACCATTCTATAACCTGTGACAAGTTTTTGTGGATCAATTCATTTTCATCATTAGGAACAACATTAATACCTCCCTTCTTAGGGACACGATGAATAGGACTTACCCATCTACTATCAGCAACAGGATAAATTATACCTGCTTCCAGAAGCTTTAGTAGTTCATTTCTTACCACTTCTTTCATTTTGGGATTCAACCGTCGTTGGTGATCAACATTAGGTTTAGCATCGGGTTCCATATTAATTTTGTGCTGACATAGAGTGGGACTAATTCCCTTAAGATCATCCAGGGTATATCCAATAGCTGCATGGTACTTCTTCAGAGTTTTCAAAAATTTCTTTTCTTCCTCTAAAAGGTTAGCGCTAATAATAACGGGATATGTCTTTTTCTCATCAAGATAAGCATATTTCAGAGTATTAGGTAATTGTTTAAGATCGAACACAGGATCACTCTTGGGTGGTAGAGGATCTCCAAGAGTTTCAACAGGCAAATTGTGTTTCAAAACGGGCATCTATTTAAAGAAAATATCATCTAATTCATTTCTTTCATTCATGAACATATCATTTTTATGGTCTAGCAAATATTGTTCTAAGGGATCTGTAGGAGGCACAATAATAGAAGCAAGACCAATAATTTCATCTTTACTAGGCAATTCTTTATCATGGGGTTGTCTATGAAATTTGGAGAAATTAAACTCATGAGACACATCCCCAAAACTTACGGTAACAGTTTCTTTCTCACAATCTATTTTGGCATTAACAGTGTTCAAGAAAGGTCTACCAAAATAAAGGAACATAAATCATCTTGTGGGGAACCAAGAACTAGAAAATTAGTAGGGTATTTTATTTTCCCACACAAGACTTCAATATCTCTACCAATCCCAATTGGTGATATAGTATCTCTATTGGCAAGCTTAATAGTAATATCAATATCTTCTATTTCAGCAAGTGCAATATCATTCACAATTTCTTGATATAAAGTAAAGGGAATTGCACTCACACTAGCACCCATATCACACAAGCCATGATAACAATGGCCTCCTATTTTAATAGAAACAACATGCATGCCAACAACAGGTCTATGCTTATCTTATCATCACGTATATCAACCCTAGCAGCTTCATCACAGAAATAAATAACATGCCCATCAATATTATCGACCAAGAGATCTTTAACCATAGAAATACTAGATTCAACTTTAATTTGTTCAGGGGGTGTAGGTGTTCTGGTATAAATCTTACGAACCACAGCTGAAGGTTTAGCATGTTCCTTTATTCTAACAGGGAAAGGTGGTTTCTCAATATAAGCAGTAGGAACAATATGATCAAAATTATAAGTGATAGTTTCCTCTTCAGCTTTAATAGGTTCTACTATTATCACTTCAATGGGAGGATGATATTTAAACCACTTCTCCTTAGGGAGATAAACATGAGTAGCAAATGATTCACAGAAAGAAGCTACTATCTCAGAGTCAAGTCCATATTTAGTACTAAATTCATGAAAAGCATCGGTATCCATAAAAGATTTAACACAATCAAACTTAAGGTTTATACCTGACTCCTTACCTTCATAGAGTTCCCAATCTACAGAGTTGCATTTAATTATTTCCAATAAATCCCATTTGAACTCAATAGTCTTCTTCATAAAAGAACCAGTACAAGAAGTATCGAGCATGGATTGATCATTACAAGAAAGCCGAGCATAAAAATTCTAAATAATAATTTCTCTTGAGAGCTCATGATTGGGTCATGAATATAACATTGACTTAAGCCTCCCCAAGATTGAGCGATACTTTCTCCTTCACCAGGCCAAAAATAATAAATATAATATGGACCACGATGAACTAGATACATAGGATAAAACTTCTGATGAAATTCCAATTTTAATTGGTTGTACAAGTCCAAATATCATCGCAGAGCCTATACCATGTGATGTCTACTACACAACCTTGTTCTTGTAGACGTTGTTGGGCCTGCAAGTGCACAGGTTTGTAGGACAGTAGCAAATTTCCCTTAAGTGGATAACCTAAGGTTTATCAATCCGTAAGAGGCATAGGATGAAGATGGTCTCTCTCAAACAACCCTGTAACCAAATAACAAAGAGTCTCTTGTGTCCCCAACACAGCCAATACAATGGCAAATTGTATAGGTGCACTAGTTCGGCGAAGAGATGGTGATACAAGTGCAATATAGATAGTAGATAAAGGTTTTTGTAATCTAAAATTATAAAAACAGCAAGGTAACAAGTGGTAAAAGTGAGCACAAACGGTATTGCAATGATAGGAAACAAGGCCTAGGGTTCATACTTTCACTAGTGCAAGTTCTCTCAACAATAATAACATAGATAGATCATATATCAAGCCCTCAACATGCAACAAAGAGTCACTCCAAAGCCACTAATAGCGGAGAACAAACGTAGAGATTATGGTAGGGTACGAAACCACCTCAAAGTTATTCTTTCGGATCGATCTATAAAAGAGTTCGTACTAGAATAACACCTTAAGACACAAATCAACCAAAACCCTAATGTCACCTAGATACTCCATTGTCACCTCAAGTATCCATGGGCATGATTATACGATATGCATCACACAATCTCAGATTCATCTATTCAACCAACACAAAAGTACTTCAAAGAGTGCCCCAAAGTTTCTACCGGAGAGTCAAGAACGTGTGCCAACCCCTATGCATAGGTTCATGGGCGGAACCCGCAAGTTGGTCACCAAAACATACATCAAGTGGCACATGATATCCCATTGTCACCACAGATAAGCACGGCAAGACAAACATCAAGTGTTCTCATAAAAGACTCAATCCGATAAGATAACTTCAAAGGGGAAAACTCAATTCATCACAAGAGAGTAGAGGGGGAGAAACATCATAAGATCCAACTATAATAGCAAAGCTCGGGATACATCAAGATCGTGCCTTAGAGGGAACATGAGAGAGAACACGAGAGAGAGAGATCAAACACATAGCTACTGGTACATACCCTCAGCCCCGAGGGTGAACTACTCCCTCCTCGTCATGGATAGCGCCGGGATGATGAAGTTGGCCACCGGTGATGGGTTCCCCCTCCGGCAGGGTGCCGGAACGGGCTCCCGAGAGGTTTTTGGTGGCTACAGAGGCTTTCGGCGGCGGAACTCCCGATCTATCTTGATATTCGATGGTTTTAGGGTACGTAGGGTTATATAGGCGAAAGAAGTCGGTCAGGGGGTGCTCGAGGGGTCCACGGGACAGGGGGCCGCACCCTGTAGGGGGGCGTCCCCTCCTATCTCCTGGGCTCCTCGAGTATCTTCTGACTTGATCTCCAAGCCTCCAGGATGATATTCTTCCAAAAAATCACGATGTCGAAGGTTTCATTCCGTTTGGACTCCGTTTGATATTCCTTTTCTTCGAAATACTCAAACAGGCAATAAAACAGCAATATGGGCTTGGCCTTCGGTTAATAGGTTAGTCCCAAAAGTAATATAAAAGAGTGTAATAAAGCCCATAATCATTCAAAACAGGTAATATAATACCATGGAACAATCAAAAATTATAGATACGTTGGAGACGTATCAAGCATCCCCAAGCTTAATTCATGCTCGTCCTCGAGTAGGTAAATGATAAAAACAGAATTTTTGATGTGGAATGCTACCTAGCATGATTCTCAAAGTAGTTTTCTTTTATTGTGGAATGAATGTTCAAATCCAAATGATTCAAAATAAAAGTTCATATTGATAAAGGAAATAGTAACACTTCAAGCATACTAATCAAAGCAATCATGTCTACTCAAAAAACATGGCAAAAGAAAGTTCGTCCCTACAAAATCATATAGTTAGGCTATGCTTCATTTTCGTCACACAAAGATGTTCCCAACTTCTATACCCCCGATGACAATCCAAGCAATTGTTTCATACTTAAATAATCTCAAACTATTTCAACCTTCACGCAATACATGAGCGTGAGCCATGGATATAGCACTATGGGTGGAATAGAATATGATGATGGGGATTGTGTGGAGAAGACAAAAAAGGAGAAAGTCTCACATTGACGAGGATAATCAACGGGCTATGGAGATGCCCATCAATTGATGTCAACATGAGGAGTAGGGATTGCCATGCAACGGATGCACTAGAGCTATAAATGAATGCTCAACAAAAGAAAACTAGTGGGTGTGCATCCAACTTGCTTGCTCACGAAGACCTAGGGCATTTGAGGAAGCCCATCGTAGGAATATACAAGCCAAATTCTATAATGAAAAATTCCCACTAGTATGAAAAAGACAACTTGTGAGACTCACTATATGAAAAACATGGTCCTACTTTGAAGCACAAAATATGAGACTCACTACATGAAGAACAAGGTGCTACTTTGAAGCACAAAATATGAGACTCACTACATGAAGAACAAGGTGCTACTTTGAAGCACAAGTGTGGAAAAAGAGATAGTAACATTGCCCTTTTTATTTATTTCTTTTTTTTCTTTTTCTTTTTTTTTCTTTTTTTTCTTTTTTTTGGGCCTTTCTTTTTTTATTTTGGCCTTTTTTCCCTTTGGGCAATGTTCTAATAATGATGATCATCACACTTTCATTGATTACAACATATGAATTACAACTCGAAACTAGAACAATGCCTTCGGCGGTGTACTGGGATGGTGCAATGAATCAAGAGTGACATGTATGAAAAATAATGCATGGTGGCTTTGCCACAAATACGATGTCAACTACATGATCATGCAATGGCAATATGACCAAAGTAAAGTATGTCATGATGATGATAAACGGAACGATGGAAAGTTGCATGGCAATATATCTCGGAATGGCTATGGAAATGCCATAATAGGTAGGTATGCTGGCTGTTTTGAGGAAGATATAATGAGGCTTATGTGTGATAGACCATATCGTATCATGGGGTTTGGATGCACTGGCGAAGTTTGCACCAACTCTCGAGGTGAGAAAGGGCAATGCACGGTGCCGAAGAGGCTAGCAATGACGGAAAGGTAAAAGTGCGTATAATCCATGGACTCAACATTAGTCAAAAGAACTCATATACTTATTGCAAAAATTTAGAAGTCATCAAAAATGAAGCACTACGTGCATGCTCCTAGGGGGATAGATTGGTAGGAAAAGACCATCGCTCGTCCCCGACCGCGACTCATAAGGATGTACAAGCCAGGTACACTTCATGTTTCAAATTTGCTACACAACTTTAACCATACGTGCATGCTACGGGACTTGCTAACTTTAACACAAGCATTCTTTAAATTCATAATCACCCAACTAGCATGACTTTAATATCACTACCTCCATATCTCAAAACAATTATCAAGTATCAAATTGATCATAGCATCCAATTCACTTCCTATGATAATTTTCATTCAAATTACATGCTGTTTAAGACTCTCAAAATAATATAAGTGAAGCATGAGAGTTCACTAATTTCTACAAAATAAAACCACCGCCGTGCTCTAAAAGATATAAGTGAAGTACTAGAGCAAACGACAAACTACTCCTAAAGATATAAGTGAAGATCAATGAGTAGCTAAATAATTATGCAACTATGTGAAGACTCTCTCTCAATAAAGAATTTCAGATCTTGGTATCTTATTCAAACAGAAATCAAACAAAATAAAATGACATTACAAGGATAGCACAACTCATGTGAAGAAGCAAAAACTTAGGCTCAATCGATGCTAACCGATAGTTGTTGAAGAAGAAAGGTGGGATGCCTACCGGGGCATCCCCAAGCTTAGATGCTTGAGACTTCTTGAAATATTATCTTGTGGTGCCTTGGGCATACCCAAGCTTGAACTTTTGTGTCTCCTTAATTCCTCTCATATCATGGTTTCTCTTTTTATCAAAAGCTTCATTCACAACAAACTCAACAAGAACTCGTGAGATAGGTTAGTATAAACCAATGCAAAACCTTATCATTTTCTACTGTAAAAAATCACTTAAATTATTATTCAACATTGCATACTAAATGCCTCTGCATATTTAATACTCCTATCATCAAATAGAATCATTAAACAAGCAAACATATGCAAATAATGCAACTATAACAGCAATCTGCCAAAACAGTATAGTCTGTAAAGAATGCAAGAGTATCAATACTTACCTGACTCCAAAAATTATGAACTAAAATTACCACTGTAATAAATTTATCAGAGCTTAATATGCAAAAATATTCAACATTATACCATTCTCTGACTTTTCTAGGGAATTTTTGCAACAGCGGTAAACTTTCTGTTTTCAAACAGCAACATGTATACTAGCAAAATAAGCATGGTAAAGGCTATCCTTGACATTTTTATTAAAACTAAAGATGCAAAACATTAATATAACTAAAAGCAAACAAAAACTAATCAAAAGAAAATGACGCTCCAAGCAAAACACAAATCATGTGGTGAATAAAAATATAGCTTCAAGTAAGGTTACCGATGAACGAAGACGAAAGAGGGGATGCCATCCGGGGCATCCCCAAGCTTAGGCTCTTGGTTGTCCTTAAATATTACCTTGGGGTGCCTTGGGAATCCCCAAGCTTAAGCTCTTGCCACTCCTTATTCCATAGTCCATCGAATCTTTACCCAAAACTTGAAAACTTCAACCACACAAAACTCAAAACAAAACTCATAAGCTCCGTTAGTATAAGACAATAAATCACCACTTAGGTACTGTAATGAACTCATTATAAATTCATATTGGTGTAATATATACTGTATTCTAACTTCTCTATGGTTCATACCACTTAATACTAGCCATAGATGCATCAAAATAAGCAAACAACACAATGAAAACAGAATCTGTCAAAAACAGAATAGTCTGTAGTAATCTGTATCAAACGTATACTTCTGGAACTCAAACAATTATGAAATAAATTGCTGGACCTGAGGAATTTGTCTATTAATCATCTGAAAAAATAATCAACCTAAAAACACTCTCCAATAAAACATGGCAGCTAATCTCGTGAGCGCAAAAGTTTCTGTTTTTTACAGCAAGATCATATAGACTTCACCCAAGTCTTCCCAAAGGTTGTACTTGGCACTTTATTGAAACAAAAGCTATAAAACATGATTAATACAGTAGCATAATCATGTGGACACACAAAAACAGTAAGGATAAATATTGGGATGTCTCCCAACAAGCACTTATCTTTAATACCTTTCTAGCTAGGCATGATGATGGCAATGATGCTCACATAAAAGATAAGAATTGAAACATAACGGGAGCATCATGAAGCATATGACTAGCACATTTAAGCCTAACCCACTTCCTATGCATAGGGATTTTGTGATCAAACAACTTATGAGAACAATAATTAACTAGAATAGGAAGGTAAAACAAGCATAACTTCAAAACTTTAAGCACATAGAGAGGAAACTTGATATTATTGCAATTCCTACAAGCATATGTTCCTCCCTCATAATAATTTTCAGTAGCATCATGAATGAATTAAACAATATAACCAGCACCTAAAGCATTCTTCTCATGATCTACAAGCATAGAAAACTTACTACTCTCCACATAAGCAAATTTCTTCTCATGAATAGTAGTGGGAGCAAACTCAACAAAATAACTATCATGTGAGGCATAATCCAATTGAAAACTAAAACCATGATGAAAAGCATGGTTATCATTACTCTTAATAGCATACAAGTCATCACAATAATCATCATAGATAGCAACTTTGTTCTCATAATCAATTGGAACCTCTTCCGAAATAGTGGAATCATCACTAAATAAAGTTGACACTCTTCCAAATCCACTTTCATGTTTATCACAATAAGATTCAACATCCTCCAAAATAGTGGGATCACTACTTCCTAAAGTTGACACTCTTCCAAACCCACTTTCATCAATATAATCATCATAAATAGGAGGCATGCTTTCATCATAATAAATATTCTCAACAAAACTTAGGGGACTAAAAATATCATATTCATCAAACATAGCTTCCCCAAGCTTGTGGCTTTGCATATCATTAGCATCATGGATATTAAAGGAATTCATACTAAAAACATTGCAATCATGCTCATCATACAAAGATTTAGTATCAAACATTCTATAGATTTCTTCTTCTAGCACTTGAGCACAATTTTCCTTTTCATCAAACTCACGAAAGATATTAAAAAGATAAAGCGTATGAGACATACTCAATTCCATTTTTTGTAGTTTTCTTTTATAAACTAAACTAGTGATAAAACAAGAAAAAAAAGATTTGATTGCAAGATCTAAAGATATACCTTCAAGCACTCACCTCCCCAGCAACGGCGCCAGAAAAGAGCTTAGTTGATGGGGTGTGAGTGAGTGCCCTTTACCTAGCCTCCCCAGAAACGGCGCCAGAAAAGAGCTTGATGTCTACTACACAACCTTCTTCTTGTAGACGTTGTTGGGCCTGCAAGTGCACAGGTTTGTAGGACAGTAGCAAATTTCCCTTAAGTGGATGACCTAAGGTTTATCAATCTGTAAGAGGCGTAGGATGAAGATGGTCTCTCTCAAACAACCCTGCAACCAAATAACAAAGAGTCTCTTGTGTCCCCAACACACCCAATACAATGGCAAATTGTATAGGTGCACTAGTTCGGTGAAGAGATGGTGATACACGTGCAATATAGATAGTAGATAAAGGTTTTTGTAATCTGAAATTATAAAAACAGCAAGGTAACAAGTGGTAAAAGTGAGCACAAACGGTATTGCAATGATAGGAAACACGGCCTAGGGTTCACACTTTCACTAGTGCAAGTTCTCTCAACAATAATAACATAGATAGATCATATAACAAGCCCTCAACATGCAACAAAGAGTCACTCCAAAGCCACTAATAGCGGAGAACAAACGTAGAGATTATGGTAGGGTACGAAACCACCTCAAAGTTATTCTTTCGGATCGATCTATAAAAGAGTTCGTACTAGAATAACACCTTAAGACACAAATCAACCAAAACCCTAATGTCACCTCAAGTATCCGTGGGCATGATTATACGATATGCATCACACAATCTCAGATTCATCTATTCAACCAACACAAAAGTACTTCAAAGAGTGCCCCAAAGTTTCTACCGGAGAGTCAAGAACGTGTGCCAACCCCTATGCATAGGTTCATGGGCGGAACCCGCAAGTTGGTCACCAAAACATACATCAAGTGGAACATGATATCCAATTGTCACCACAGATAAGCACGGCAAGACATACATCAAGTGTTCTCATAAAAGACTCAATCCGATAAGATAATTTCAAAGGGGAAAACTCAATTCAACACAAGAGAGTAGAGGGGGAGAAACATCATAAGATCCAACTATAATAGCAAAGCTCGGGATACATCAAGATTGTGCCTTAGAGGGAACATGAGAGAGAACACGAGAGAGAGAGAGATCAAACACATAGCTACTGGTACATACCCTCAGCCCCAAGGGTGAACTACTCCCTCCTCGTCATGGATAGCGTCGGGATGATGAAGATGGCCACCGGTGATGGGTTCCACCTCCGGCAGGGTGCCGGAACGGGCTCTCGAGAGGTTTTTGCTGGCTACAGAGGCTTGCGCCGGCGGAACTCCTGATCTATCTTGATATTCGATGGTTTTAGGGTACGTAGGGTTATATAGGCGAAAGAAGTTGGTCGGTGGGTGCTCGAGGGGTCCACGAGACAGGGGGCCGCACCCTGTAGGGGGGGGCGCCCCCTATCTCCTAGGCTCCTCGAGTATCTTCTGACTTGATCTCCAAGCCTCCAGGATGATATTCTTCCAAAAATCACGATGCCGAAGGTTTCATTCCGTTTGGACTCCGTTTGATATTCCTTTTCTTCGAAATACTGAAATAGGCAATAAAACAGCAATATGGGCTGGGCCTCCGGTTAATAGGTTAGTCCCAAAAGTAATATAAAAGTGTATAATAAAGCCCATAATCATTCAAAATAGGTAATATAATAGCATGGAACAATCAAAAATTATAGATACGTTGGAGACGTATCACCATGTCAATGCCTTCTCCTTCAAAGTTAAAGGGAAGATCTTCTTCTTGACTTCATCCTCAAGCAAACCTGCAAGCTTAAATAATCCACAAACTTCATCCACATATATTAGATGCATATCAGGATGTAATGTTCCATCTCCTGCATAAGGATTGGCTAGTAGTTTCTCTATCATACCCGAAGTAATTTCATAATAAATATTTTTAGTAGGTTCAGTAGGTTGAGGGGCAACTCTTTGCTCTTCCGGACGAGGTGAAGATACCCAGAACAAACCCCTCAAAGGATGATTTTCCATAGTGACAAGTGACAGTATATTTCAGCACACTTTATAAATTTTTCCTTTGGACATATCAAAATTTGCATTCCCAAGCTTGGGGTTTTGCATATCATTAACACAATTGACATTATTAGAATTCATAATAACATCATTGTAATCATGCTTTTCATTGAAAGAGATATCATGAATCACTTTATTAATTTCTTCTTCCAACACTTCACCACAATCTTCAGATTCATGAATTTCAAGCAAAACTTCATAGAGATAATCATGTGCACTCAATTCACTAGCAATTGGTTCATCATAATTGGATCTCTTAAAAAGATTAGCAAGTGGATGAGGATCCATATCAATAGATTTTTAGCAAGCGAAGATGCAAGCAAATAAAAGGCACATGGTAACACAAGCAAACAAAAGATCGAACGAAAAAGGGAAAAGGAAAGAAGGCAGACAAACGGAAAATATTCTTGTGCTTTCCGCAAAATGTTTAAGAAGTGGGGAAGATGAAAATGAGAGGCAAATGGAAAATAATGTAAATTGTAAGGAGATGATATTTGTGATTAGGAACCTAATGGATGTTGATGATTTCTCCCCGGCAACGGCGTCAGAAATTCCTTTTGATGCGGCCTGAAACTGTGTTGGTATTTTCCCAAAGAGGAAGGGATGATGCTGTACAACTACGGTAGGTATTTCCCTCAGTTATGAAACCAAGGTTATCGAACCAGTAGGAGAACCAAGCAACACTATGTAAATGGTACTTGCACAAAAAGAACAAAACCTCGCAACCCAACGCGTAAGAGTGGTCGTCAATCCCTCCTCGGTAAAAGATAGATTAACACTACTGCAGGATGCTGCTAACGCGACACTATGATCAGAGACCCTTTGACGAAACTGTGTGCGATGCATTAATCACAAACGGTGGTGTAAAAAACCATCAAAAAAGGTGCAAAACGTTTGCGATGACGGATGCATCAAATACGGTTCAGATTTTGGTTGTGTGTGCTATGCAGGGCATACGATTCAGTTCAATTAACTGTTCGTGATGAGGAGGAACAAAAGAAACGGGCTGCCAGATGAAGGCATGTGCGATATACAACATATGGTTCACTAGGATGAACTGTTTATGATGAGGCAGAACAACAGAAACGGGTAGCCGGATCAAGGTGTGTGTGATATACAGCATGCGGTTCACTCGGATGAACTGTTTGCGTTGAGACAAGAGAACGTAAATGGTTCAATATAACAAGATGTGTGTGATACGCGGCAAACAGGTCTGTTATCAGAAATGTGTGTGAAGACCGATAATAACACAGACGATTGCTGCTAATAAGACGTGTGTGTTGTGCGATGGGATTGCATACAGAAAAACAACATATATACACACACACTTATAAGGACATGGTTGCATAACCAAATTAAACATCCACTTACATAGGTGGCTACTACAACCATGGAATTTGCACACACCAAAGTAAACTATTACATGCATAATTACATAGGTGGCTACTACACACATGACATTTCCACACACCAAAGTAAACTATATATTACATGCATGATTAACTAGCATAAAGGATCATCTGATCATCATCTACTTCTTGGGACGCTTGCTCTACTTGTGGCTCGATCCGGGCTCGTCGATTTGGGTAACGAGGCACTTCCTCATGTAAACAATCCGCATGTGCATCTCGTAGCATGTGTACACGCTCTTGGCCACGAACCTGAGGTGAGGTTCATCCAGTTGCCACATCCAGGCCCTGTGCCAGGATACGGGACTTGTTCTCTGGGCATCCTGCTTCATCTTTTCGTAGTAGGGGTCGATGATGACCGAGGCGAGTTCAGCCAAGGAGTCCTTCTTCGTGCTGCCCCAGACCCTGTAGAGCTCATGGATTTCGAGAAGGTTCTTGTAGGCCAAGCCCGTAACCCTGAGAGCTTTTACATCGTTAGTGATTTCCACCATAGCAAACTTGTAGTCGGTGTTGTTGACAAACCTGGCGAAACAGACGCAAGGCTCTGTGGCCATGCAGTAGTGGTAGATGAGGACATGATGGCGCACGCACAACTGGGCGACAGCAACCTTCTGATCTTTGCCGAGAAGGCCGGTGGTGTACTAGAGGTCGATGTCGACCACCTTGTACTTGTCTCCAACAAGCAAATGCTCAACGGTGTTGATGTAGTCGTCCATCACGGCCGGGTCGAGGTGTACACCACCGAGAGATCTGTCTCCCTCATGTGGGTCTCCACTTTATGCTCACTGAACTCCATTGGAGCGCCGCTAGACATCCCCTCTCTATGTGTCGTCATGGGTGTGCTTGTTGTGTTGTGGGGTGCGATCGGAAGGTTGAAGAGACTAAGGTTATAATAGCCGCAGGAATTAAAGGGGGAGTCAAACGGCCTGTAATATCGGCACACCCTAATGATAGTTCTAATTCGCAGTGCGTAACTCCATTGTGTCGCATGTAACTGCATCGCGTGGCAACGCGCACGACGGAACTGCATGCATATGGGGCCCCTGACGTGATCGTGCGCCGGCCCAACCGCTGGCAGAGCGCGCGCGGAGGGACACGAGCAGAGCGCTCCGCGGTCGCCTCAACAGCGAGCAACCATATATATATATATATATATATATATATATATATATATATATATATATATATGTGTGTGTGTGTGTGTGTGTGTGTGTGTGTGTGTGTGTGTGTGTGTGTGTGTGTGTGTATGTGTGTGTGTGTGTGTGTGTGTGTGTGTGCATATAGCCGTTGAACACGCAAGGAAAAGTTGTCTACAAGCCGAGCACGCTGACGGACGCGAGCGTTGCGGCGCCTAACAGTGAGCAGAGCTTGCTGAGGGATGCAAGCAGAGGCTAACACAGTGATACGTGGCAAATAAGACGAATTGTGCGAGTGATGTCGGAGACATCAAGCACGGATCAGATTAGAGTTGTGTGTGTGATACGTGGCATACAATTTATCCATCCTATCTGTTTGTGATGGAATAATCCGTGTGTATTGTGGGAAAACGCTTGCTGGTATATAACCTCAAATTTAACCAACAAAATGTTAATGCATGTTACAAAAATTATATAACTGGAAACTATGTTCAAAGACGAATCCAATGATATAATCTTTGGCGACATGCATTTGTATTTTATTAATTAAATCCTACTTATAAACCAGGACGGGGGTATAGTAGGTAATTAAATCGCAAATGGTTTTTATTAACCATATGTGTACATGTCCTTTCATCCTCCTCTCGCACGTCTTGTCACCCTGCTGCCACAGACGGTTCGAGCGCAAGCTTGAGCAGTGTGCGGGGGCGTTCTTTTGGCCAAACGGTCGTCAGCCCGTTCCCGCGCAACCGCGCAGGTTCCCACGCAAGCTTCCCGCCCAACTCAGTGAAATCCCCCAAAATCCCAATGCTTACCAGCCTACTATATAAACCCTCATGGCCGACGAGTCATGTGTCTCATTTTCCCGTCCCTCCCTGTAGCTTATCTTGTCTGCTTCTCCCACAATCGGCAATCACACCGGTCTGTCATAATCGCCCAGCCACTCCGCCGTCATCAGAGCACAGCTCCAGTTGGGAGGCTACACCGCGGCGGCGGTGCAATCCCCGGTGTAGTGTAGTGCACGTGGCGTCCCTATTGGTTGTGCGCGAAACACCCACCACACGCTCGTCCGCCGGTGCCCGTCGGAAGCTGTTGCCGGTCGCCATTGCCACCACAGCACCGTCGAAAGCCAGGGCCATCGCCCGCTCCGCCGCACTGGCCCGAAGGTGGGAGGTGGCCGTCGTGGCCACCTCCCCACTGCCGGCCACTATGGCCATCACCCGCTCCACCACCGCGGCCCGAAGGCAGGAGGTGGTGGTCGTGGCTGCCACCCCATCGTCAGTCGTCGTGGTCGCCAGCCCACCATCAACCGCCACCCACTCTGCCACCGCTGCCCGAAGGAGGGAGGCGGAGGTGGAGTCCCGGACGTGCATCAGCGACCTTGTGTGCTACATCGAGTTCCTGCGGGGGCTCGTCGAGCACGCAAAGAGCCTTACTGCCGCTGTGGCCGCCGCACATGCCGACACAGAGGGGAGGAATCGGGAGATCTACAAGCAGCCCGGCCGCTTCGAGAGGGGTCATCTGGAGCAGCACAGGGTGTTCGAGGTGAGCGTCACTGAAGGTGCAGCGGCAGGCACCGTATTGCAGTTGTCCAGCTCGTCGGTAGGCTCCTCCTCCTATTCCTCTTACTGAGCATGCTCGGCAGGGGAGAGGCTGCCGGAAGTAGTACAAAGCCCCTCCATATTGTAGTAGTAGTAGTAGTAGTAGTAGTAGTATTTAGGGGCTATTTTGTTCAGTTCATCTGACTATAGATGTGGTGGAACTGTACAATGTACTTAAAATTAGCTAATATATATAGTTGAACTAGCTATTTCAGTACGTAGTTGGCAACAATTGGGGAAAAGTTTGGTCAGTTCAGCTGTTGAGTTGAACTATTTGTATAAATTAAGAATGACTGCTTAATCTATGAATAAAATCTATGCTTAATTACTGAATTTTAGCTGCAAAAATTAGATAGTGCTAGTGATTTTTAGCTGCATATTTTGACAAATCGCAGTGTTACAAGGATTGACAAATGGCAATGTTACTAGATTAACAAATGTCAATCTTTCTAGTATGACAAATGGCAATATACCCAATATGACAGATGCAAATATTACCAAATTGTCTGTACGTGGTTGCACACGGGTCATCCGAAAAAACCGTTTGCATTGAAGGGAGGTACAAATCCTGCTTGCCAATTTTTCCCTTGGCTTAGCGCCGAAGTCTCGCTTTGCATACCTTATTCAATCTGAACCGTTTGTGTTGAAGAGATGCACAAATCATGTGCATCAAATTTTCCCTTGGCTTACTTCGGAAGACCATAGCTCTCACTTTGCATACGGGTGTTCTACCTAAAACGTTTGCGATGAAGAGCTGCACAAATCCTGCTCAGCACATTTTCCCTTGGCTTACTGGGGAAGCTGTCAGTTTACATACGGGTGTTCCATCTAAAATGTTTGCGATGTTAGAGTGTCAGCTATTTGTTTCAAAATGCCTTTGTTGACTGTTATTCGAGTGCACCTTCTCTCAAAATGGACACGAAAAATACCACATCATGTCGGGTGCCATTCCATAGCATGCCAAGTTTCATGATTTTCAGACGAGTTTTGGATTTACTAGAACTTAAAAACTAGGTATCTCAATGTTTGCGGCCGAGTGACGGTGGCAGGGTGTTTGACATTCATTCTTATTTCTTGCATGGGACCTAAGCATGCAACCAAGGACACAGATTTGAATTTTCAACCAATTTATATGCATTAGAGCATGTGCATGTAGTTCAAATTTGAATTATGCACATAAATGCATTGAAAACTCGATTAATGCATAAAAGTTTCCAAACAAACCCCGAGAAATTCCAAAATTTAACACAACACTCCTGTTGTTCTATGTTGACACTAGAGAAAAAATTGAAATCAAGAAGAGGCAACGGCTATCATTTCGTCCAGAAAGGTGAAATGTCCCCTACCAAAACCATTAGGCTTGTTGTGAGAAGATCTGGTTTGTGAGAAGCTTATACCCAAACCTGCCCCAAATGGGACAAAAAAAATTTACCATGGCATTTTGATGCTGCTCCATGATAGCATGCCAAGTTTCATGATTTTCAGACGAGTTTTGGATTTACTAGAATTTAAAAACTAGGTATCTCAATGTTTGCGGCCGAGTGACGGTGGCAGGGTGTTTGACATTCATTCTTATTTCTTGCATGGGACCTAAGCATGCAATAAAGGACACATATTTGAATTTTCAACCAATTTATATGCATTAGAGCATGTGCATGTAGTTCAAATTTGAATTATGCACATAAAATGCATTGAAAACTCAATTAACGCATAAAATTTCCAAACAAACACCAAAAAATTCCAAAATTTAACACAACACTCCTATTGATCTATGTTGACACTAGAGAAAAAAATTGAAATCAAGAAGAGGCAACGGCTATCGTTTCGTCTAGAAAGGTGAAACGTTCCCTAGCGTAACCATGAGGCTTGTTGCGAGAAGATCTGGCTTGTGAGAAGCTTATACCCCAACCTGCCCAAACGGGACAATATTTTTACCACTGCATGTTGATGTCGTTCCATGATAGCATGTCAAGTTTCATGAATTTCAAACGAGTTTTCGATTTACTAGAATTTTAAAACCATGTAACTCAATGTTAGCGGCCGAGCGATGGTGGCAAAGGTGTTTGACATTCATTCCCATTTCTTGCATGGGACCTAAGGTTGCAACCAAGGACACACATTTGATTTTTCAACCCGTTTATATGCACTGGAGCATGTGCATGTAGTTCAAATTTGAATTATGCACATGAATGCATAGAAAACTCAGTTAATGTATAAAAATGTCCACGTGAACCCCGAAAAATCCCAAAAAGTTGCACAACACTCCTGTTGTTCCATGTTGACACGAGAAATTTTTTGAAAGTAAGAAGAGGCAATAGATATTGTTTTGTCTCCCAAGGTGGCACGCTCCCTACCGAAACCATTAGGTTTGTTGTGAGAGAAGCTCTGATTTACGAGAAGCTTATACCATAACCTGCCCCAAATGGGACAATATTTTTTTACCCTAGCATGTTGATGTCGTTCCATGATAACATGCCAAGGTTCATGAATTTCAGATGAGTTTTGTATTTACTAGAATTACAAAAACAAGCACCTCAACGTTTGCCGGAGAGCCAGGGTGTCGTGGTGTTTGAAATTCATCCTCATTTCTTGAATGGGATGTAAGCATCAACCCATGGACACATATATCATTTTACAACCCATTTTGGTGCACCAGAGCATGTGTATGTAGTTTAATTTTGAATTGTGTACCTGAAATGCCTAGAAAACCAAGTTATTGTATAAAAATGTCCAAATGAACCCTGAATAATTGCAAAAAAATTTGACGGCACACCTATAGTTGCATGTTCACTGCAGATAAAAGTTGTAGCAATTCAAACACCATTCTTTGCAGCTGTGACCCCATTATGTAATTCAAATCAAGACGAAAAATCAAGTAGATCGCACACAGTTTATTATCACCAACCGTGTGAGATGCAGTACAAAATATCCTGGAGCACCGTCGGTGTATAGTGCGCATTCGGCTAACATGAGAAGGTGTGTCGGCTATAGTGTGGGTGTGCTGTAGTCTCCTTTGTGTACCCAAATTATGCAATGACGTTGATGAGCACTGTAACCAGGGAAATTGGAACCAAAATTTTTGACGTTCAAACTCATCACACACGGGTTAAGCTATCTGAATCGTTTGTGATGTTCACTATCGTACACAGTTCTGAATAAGGGACCATGTCTGATGACACTTCGTGTGCCACCTTTTTCGCTAAACTAATTCAAAATTTTCGGCTTCCGCGAAAATATCTACCTCCCCGCCCCCTCCCCCTTACCAAAAGCTACATTTCCCCTGTTTCCGCCTTCCTTTCCAAGTTGAAACCTTCACTCCTTGCTTGCAGTGCCGCCTCCTCGCCGGTGACCCTCCTTCACGCTGCTCGGCCTCGTCTATCCAGGCAGGTAATCCACACCAGACCCCCATCCTCCTCCTCCTTCAACATCCCACACGCCCCGACCGTCGCCGCAACACCTTCCACCCAAATCACCGACCCCTCCACCAAATAAGTGCCAACCTAAACCATGGTGCACGCAGTATAGCTAGAAGCTCAAGGAGAATTTGGCAATGGAGAAGCAATCGAGGCCGCACGCGCGGATGAGGTCGTGCTGGCTGCCATTCATGTCGACCCCAAGATCTCGGAGGAGCACCTCGATGTCGAGGCCACCATCAGCGCCTCGCGCGCCGATGCCGTGACGCGGTTGGCTGCTTTAAACGACAGTTCATGGCATTTTCTTGAGGCCACCCTCGGTGCCTTCGACGAAGACTACAAGGTGTTTTCTCAGCGTGCACGTGCTTACCTCAACTCGAGAGCTAGCAGGTTGGTGCCCGGAGCGGCTCAGGCAACTCACCGCTACAACAAGGGCAACCACGATGCGAAGACCTTGCCCTCTTCCATGTCTAAGGAGCCAATCGTCATCGATATCTCCGACAATGAGGAGTAGCTTATCTTATTAGCTCATTATAAGCACCCATGTTCAGTTTGCTAGCTACTGCCTTTCCTTAACAAATTCTAGTGAATTGTGCTATCTACTTTTACCATGCAATCTGTTGCTCTAGTGTATATGGTCTATATGTCGTGCAATGTGGTGCTCACTTATTAACTGTTTGCTTAATTAGTTGTCGTGTTCAGTTAACTGTTTGGTTCAATTCTGAAAATGTGATGTTCAATTCTTCAGGGTGCGATTTTGTATTGTCTTCAATGTGAGAAATGAATCGAAATTTTCTTTACAAAATACATGAGAAACAAATACAATTGCTATATTTCCAAGTTGTCAAGCATGCTTGGTTTGGTTAACTGTTTGATCTTCTAGTATGTTATACATTGTGCAATGTGGTGCTTAGTTAACGTTTGGTTCATTTGTTGTGGTGTTTAGTTAACTGTTTGGTTCCATTCTGCAATGCGATGTTCAATTTTGGTGGGTGCATTTTGTTATTGTATACCATGTGAGAAATAAATCATATTTGGATGTGCTAAATACATGAGAAACAAATACAATTGCTATATTTTCAAGTTGTTAAGCATGCTTGGTTTGGTTAACTGCCTGATCTTCTATTAGGAGTATGTTATATTGTGCAATGTGGTGCTCAGTTAATGTTTGGTTCATTTGTTGTGGGTTTAGTTAACTGCTTGGTTCAATTCTGCAATGCAATTCCCAATTGTCGTTGGTAGAATTTTGTATTGTTGTGCATGTGAGGAATAATCGAATTTGGATGCACTTAATACATGGGAAACATATACAATTGCTATATTTCCTAGTTCTTAATCATGCTTGGTTTGGATAAATGGGTTTTCCATGTGGCTTGGATTAATCAAATGAATATGCAATGTGCTTACTTTTTATCAACATATTTTACTAATAGCATGTGAACCCTCACTTAACCTAATCACTAACTACCTTATATGTGTTGCAGGGAAACAATAGGAAGCACTAAGATTTACAATCGAGGTTTGCACATGCATGGTCCTTTGTCTAATAGCACATTATTGTGCAATTGCAGGAACCATTCTAATACTTAGGTTTTAAAATTTTGGTCTTGCACATGTAGGTCCTGCTGTCAGAGGTTTTGGCCCACTGTTTGACCCTTTTTGCATATGGGGAAATGAGTTGTCCATGAATATCAGTCAAGTCAAGAAACTCGGAAAGATTGTTAGGATAAAGAAATTATTGACAAAAAACAACAAGATCTTTGTCTGCACAATGAAGAAGACATCAGTTCACTACAGGATGGTACTAACTATTATACCTTGCCTTTTTTATTCCTTTGCCCCATTTTCAATATAGAGAAGATATTTATGCACATCCTTGTTTTCAGGCCTTTCCAAAGCAGTTCATTGATGATTACCTCTCAAACCACATGTATGGTCAGGAGACGAGGAAAGTATTCATACAACACCCACGGTTCAATGTTGAAGTGTTCCTGAAGAGGACGAAGGATGGGCGGTCAATCATCGGCAGGCACTGGCCTAAAATTGCAAAGACCCTCAACATCAATTAAGGCTCAATATTCGCCTTCTGCTTCAGCAGTTTTCCAGATGAGATACATCTGTCTATGTACCATCTATGATGCTAATTTCGAAAGGTTATAGATGTTGCATGTGAAACTTAGTGCTGGTGCAGTTGTGTAATGGGGTAGCTGACTACTGAAGCTATATGATGTTGTACTCTGATGTATTCAATTATGAAAATGAAATATATTGTGTGCTTAACATGAAATGTCAATTAGATCAATAAATGGATTATTAATAGGATAATTAACCTGCTATTTGGGTTTTTCTATTGATAACGGTTATTGAGAAAACACCATGGGCAATGACCTCAGGCAACACACACAGTTTCTAGGAATAAACCATGTTGGATTAATGAACAATCACACACGACATCCTCTTGAAAATTGTTTGCATTAGGCCACCTGACGCGAACGTTTACCACAAAAATGGTGTGATGGACAGCCTTTGCCACACAATTTCTTCTACGTTCGTGTGTGATGCATTCAATAACACAAACGATAAAATTGTTAATATCATGTGCAATGGAAATGCTATCACAATCATTTTAACGGAGAAAATTGTGTGTGATGTACCTGCGAACAGAAACATTTTCCTTGGAGCGACTGTGTGGGATGTTTATACGAACGGAAACGTTTAGTGGGACTGGCTGTGTGGGATGAACTTACGACCGAAAACGATTTCACCTGTATAATTGAATTTTTTTAGCACTATTGTACATATAACCGTATTTGATCGCTCGCCGGTCGCACACGACCTCATTTTGCCGAGCGTGTGTGCCAGGAGGGCATATCCCCAATGGTTATGGGTCGTGTGGGAAGGACCCCCCTATCGCAGTCACTCACTAGGCGACGGTTTCAAATGCCATCACGGAAAGGGGTTAAAACCCGTTTATATAGCACCTTGCTCTACCAGTGTTAATAGTATGGGATTGGATAAACATATTTGAATAAAACACGAAATAAAATATGCAAATAAAAAGTGCAGCAAGGTATTTTGGGGTTTTTGGAATAATAGATCTGAAAACAAATGTGGTAAAAGATAGATCGGACAGCAATATGATAAAAGATAGATCCGGGTGTCGTAGATTTCACTAGTGTCTTCTCTCGAGAAAATAGCATACGGTGGGTAGACAAATTACTGTTGGACAATTGATAGAAGATCAAATAATTATAACGATATCCAAGGCAATGATCATTATATAGGCATCACGTCCAATATTAGTAGACCGAAACGATTCTGCATCTACTACTATTACTCCACACATTGATCGTAGGTTCATGGATAAATGGAGCAATGCAATAAGAACGATGACATGATGTAGACAAGATCTATTCATGTAGGAATAGACCCTATCTTGTTATCCTTAATAGCAACGATGCACATGCGCCTCGCTACCCCTTCTGTCACTGGGTGGGGACACCGTAAGATCGAAACCATCACAAAGCACATCTTTCCATGGCAAGAAAAATCGATCTAGTCGGCCTAACTAAACCAAAAATTCGAAGACGAAATACGAGGATATAAATAATCATGCATATAAGAGATCAAAGAAGACTCAAATAATATTCATGGATAGAGATCTGATCATAAACTTGAACTTAATCGGATCCCAACAAACACACCGCAAAAAGTCATTACATCAAATAGATTTCCAAGAGACCATTGTATTTAGAATAAAAAAGAGAGAGGAAACCATCTAGCTACTGCCTACGGATCCGTAGGTCTATGATGAACTACTCACGCATCATCAGAGAGGCACCAATGAGGATGATGAACCCCTCCATGATGATGTTAGATTGGATCTCGTGGTTCTGAAACTTGCGGCGGATGGAATTATATTTCGTCTGCTCCCCTAGGGTTTCTGAAATATTTGGGTATTTATAGAGCGAAGAGGCAGTGCAGGAGACCCCCATGGGCCCCACAACCAATCAAGGCGCACCAGGGGCCTCTGCGGCGACATGGTATCATGTGGGCCCCACGGGCCTCCCCCGGGTGCTTCCTTGGCTCCCAAGTTGTCTTCTCGTCCAATAAAAAACTTCAAAAAGTTTTGCCGCGTTTGGACTTCGTTTCGTAGGGATATTCTGCAAAGTAAAAAAGTAAGCAAAATACAGGAACTGACACTGGGCACTATGTCAATAGGTTAGTCTCAAAAATGATATAAAGTTGCAATACAATGATTGTAAAATATCCAAGAATGGTAAATAATAGTATGGAATAATAAAAAAATTATAGATGCGTTGGAGACGTATCAACGGTCGGCAGGGCGGTCGTACAGGCGCGGAAGGACAGGCAGGCCGGCGCGTGAACGACAGCTGTGATGGGCCGCCGCATGGCGCGAGGCTGCCGGGTCTGGGTGATGCAGGAGGCCCGGTCGAAGCAGTGCGGTGACGGCCGGCGTAGATCGACGGCTGGCGCGCGAATGTTGGCTGTGAAGGGCCGCTGCATGGCGCGAGGCCGCCAGGTCAGGGAGGAGGCCGGGTGGTCACGCTGGTGTCGGAGTAGATGCGAGCGGGTGTTGGCGATGGCGGCGGGAGATGCAAAACGATCTTAGATCAGAAAACCAAAAATAAACAGCTGATCAAGATGACCGGCGGGAGGAAGAAAAACCCGAAACAAGGGAAAAGACTCTCTAGGGCAGCTGGTCAACACGACCGGCGGACAAACCCTAGGTACGGGCGGCGCTGTAACACCCCGGATTCGATGCGCCAGGTGTCTGTCAGTTATTCGCCGTCGTTGCCATGTCATTTGCTTGTGTGTTGCATTTTGTCATGTCATCATGTGCATCTCATTTTGCATACGTGTTCATCATGCATCCGAGCATTTTCCCCGTTGCTCGTTTTGCAATCTGGCACTCCTATGTCCTCCGGCGTCCCCCCTTTTTGTCTCTTGTTGTGAGCGGGTGTTAAACATTCTCTAAATGGACCGTGAGTTTGCCAAGTGGCCTTGGTACACCACCGGTAGACCGCCTGTCAAGTTTCGTGCCATTTGGAGTCCATTTGATACTCCAACGGTTAACCGGGGTACCGTAAAAGCCTCTTTTGTGTGCAGCCAAACACCCCTTCAAAGTGGCCCAATAACCCTTCCAAACCCCCTCCATGCTCTCGGTCATTCGATCATGATCGTGTGGGCGAAAACTGCACCTCATTTGGAGTCTCCTAGCTCCCTCTACCTATAAATAAGTGCTCTCCCCAAAAATCTCGCAGATCAAACCCTAGCCAAACTCCTCCCCGCCGCCGGACATGTCCGCCTCCGCATCGGACGCGTCCACCACCGCCGCCACGTCGCTCCGGCCAATGAGAGGCCGCCACGTCAGCGCCGCCGCCCCCTCCTCCACTCACCGGCCGCCACCTCACCCTCTCTCTCCTCCCACCACCACGCACCCACGGGACCCGGATCAGGCCCGCGCGAGCCCGTCCGCATAGCCGCCCGGCCCGCGCGCGCCTACGCCCCGCCGTCCCCGCCACGCCGCCTCCACTGCCGGCCGCTCGCCGCCCGCGTCCATCGTCGGCGCCTCGTTGGAGCTCCACCACCGAGCGCCTCGCCGCCTCTGCCTCCTGCGCACCGCCCGTGCTCCTCGCCCCGCGCCCCGCGCTCCTCGCCGCCGCCGGATTTCGACCGCCCTGGCCACGCGATGCCGGAGCTCGCCGCCGCCTCGGCTTCCGTGCCGTCCGCCGCCCGGAACTCGCTGGCCCTGCCCTCCTCCCGTCGCCCGCACCCGGATCTGGTATGGGGCCCACTGGATCCGGCCATCCTCGGCCTCCTCCTCCCGCCGGAGCGGCTCCCCTCACCGGAATCCGCGTTGACCTCGCCGGAGCTCGATCTGGTTGACCTCATACCTCCATCCAAACAGGCCCGCGCCGTACCGCTTCGTCCCGCTGAACATCTTCGTCCAGTTTTTTCGCGGGGTAAAAATCGCCCGTCCCTAAACTTTATCATTCTGATGCCCTGTTCATCATGCTATAACTTCATGTGTGCTGCTCCGTTTCGTGTGTATAATATATCGAAATGTTCATCAGGAGATGCTCTTCATTTCATTACATTGTGCCATGCTTGTTTTAGTTCATCTTGATGCCCTAACCATCGTTGCAAGAGTGCTATATGATGTTGACTGCTGTCTGTTAACAGAACTTGGTGATTTGTCTTTTTCATTGCATTTTGTGTGTGCATCCTATGAGCTTGATGTATACATGAGTTTTGAGCTACATCAGGCCATATTTACAGAGGTGCAGTCCATGTATTTTTTTGAGTCTTGTAGTGAGTGCATCAAGCTCGTGAAGTAGGGTACTTGTTGTTGCTGTTTTGCTAGTCTGAATCTGTTATATCATGATGCTACGTAAACCTGCTGCTACAAGTCATTCCATGCATAATTTGGAGATGTTCACTAAGGATGTTTTGTTACTCATGTCATGCTATATCCGTTAATGCCCGTGGTTTCATTTATAGCTTGTTGTATCTTGTTTTTATCATGCTCCAAAATTGCTAAATAATGTTGTGGTCAGCCTGTTAACATTAAGTTCAGTTTTGCCATGAGCTTTGCTAGTGATCCGTGCATCCTATGAACTTTATATTGCCATTATTAGCTTCATAAACATGTCTTATTACTATTGGTCACTTTGTCATTCCATGTATTGCTCTGTGGTGAGTGGTACAAGCTCACTAACATGCCTACTTATTGTTGTTCCTGCCATGTCTGAATCTGTCATATTTTTTGCCATGTTTGCATAGATGCTACCATGTTTTATGTTGATCTTTGGAATAAGTTCAGTAAGTGAGTATTGTTCTTTGTCTTTAGTACTATCATGTCATGCCTTTTTTTGCCATGTTAAGTTCATGTAGCATGTTGTTTGATAGCTCTAAACATTGCAACCTGATGTTATTTCTGCCAAGTCTGTAAACTATTATTATTCGCAATCTTGCCATGTCCTTTTGAGCATGTTCTAGTGATTTCTGAAGATAGCTCAGTGTTCATGTTTTGTCATGCTTTACCTGTACTTCATTCCCATGCCTTTTGTTTTCACGTTGGGTGTTGTAGCATATTGTTTTGATGCTTGCTAGATGCCTAGTTGCTGTTTTGGACAGCTTGTCTTTTAAACTTGTATAGAGTGTATGCGTTGAACCATTGCTCCGTTTTGAGTGTGATCTATATGAAACTTGCTTGGATTTGCATATAGTTTCACGTTATCATGTTGCATCCATGTTTTGAGAGTGTTTGCTTGATGTTTGTATGCATTTTGCATCAATGCCATGTTTAACTTGTTTTGCTCATATCTTCTAGGCCGTAGCTCCGAATGAAATGAACTATATATGTAACTTGACTAGAATCTCGTGTAGATCATCTTGGTGCATCTTAACTTGCTGTTTAACAACTTGAATATAAGGTTTATTCAGATCTGGACCAATTTCGAAACATGCCTATGAGGACCTACCGGATTTGTTATATGTTGTTTCCGGCCTCATTTAAACTTGCTTTGATGTGTTGCTCTTGTTTGCATCATCGCTTGCCATGAGTAGCCTCATCTAGCCATTTCCATGCATGATGCTTGGTTGTGCATCTTGCCTTGTTCATGTGTGGTGTGTTTACTATGTTGTGTGCTTCTTCTGGATAGTTCCCGTTCCGTTGCGATCGTGAGGATTTGTTCGTCTATGCTTGGTTTGTCTTCGTGGCTTCATCTTCTTCATGGACTCGTTCTTCTTCCTTGCGGGATTTCAGGCAAAATGACCGCTACCTTGGATCTCATTACTACCATTGCTATGCTAGTTGCTTCGTTCTATCGCTTTGCTGCGCTACCTATCAGTTGCTCTTCAAGCCTCCCAAACTGCCATGTCAGCCTCTAACCTTTTCCCCCTCCCTACAAACCGTTGCTTGGCTATGTTACCGCTTTTGCTCAGCCCCTCTTATAGCATTGTTATTTGTAGGTGAAGTTGAAGATTGCTCCATGGTGGACAGGATTATGTTGGGATATCACAATATCTCTTATTTAATTAATGCATCTATATACTTGGTAAAGGTTGGAAGGCTCGGCCTTATGCCTGGTGTTTTGTTCCACTCTTGCCGCCCTAGTTTCCGTCATACCGGTGTTATGTTCCCGGATTTTGCGTTCCTTACGCGGTTGGGTGATTTATGGGACCCCCTTGACAGTTCGCTTTGAATAAAACTCCTCCAGCAAGGCCCAACCTTGGTTTTACCATTTGCCTCACCACCACCTATACCTTTCCCTTGGGTCGGCCAACCCGAGGGTCATCTTTATTTTAGCCCCCCGGGCCAGTGCTTCTCTAAGTGCTGGTCCAAACCGAGCGATGTCCGGCGCCCCCTGGGTAACCAGGGTCTATGCCAACCCGACGTCTGGCTCATCTGGTGTGCCCTGAGAATGAGATACGTGCGACTCCTATCGGGATTTGTCGGCACATCGGGCGGCTTTGCTGGTCTTGTTTTACCATTGTCGAAATGTCTTGTAAACCGGGATTCTGAGACTGATCGGGTCTTCCTGGGAGAAGGAATATCCTTCGTTGACCATGAGAGCTTGTGATGGGCTAAGTTGGGACACCCCTGAAGGGTATAAACTTTCAAAAGCCGTGCCCGCGGTTATGTGGCAGATGGGAATTTGTTAATGTCTGGTTGTAGATAACTTGACACCAGATACAAATTAAAACGCATCAACCGCGTGTGTAGCCGTGATGGTCTCTTTTCGATGGAGTCCGGGAAGTGAACACGGTTTTGGGTTATGTTTGACGTAAGTACGAGTTCAGGATCACCTCTTGATCATTGCTAGCTTCACGACCGTTCCATTGCTTCTCTTCTCGCTCTCATTTGCGTATGTTAGCCACCATATATGCTTAGTCGCTGCTGCAACCTCACCACTTTACCCCTTCCTTTCCCATTAAGCTTTGCTAGTCTTGATACCCATGGTAATGGGATTGCTGAGTCCTCGTGGCTCACAGATTACTACAACAACAGTTGCAGGTATAGGTTATGCGATGATCATGACGCGAGAGCGATGTTTCTTGTTTTGGAGTTCTTCTTCTGCTTCTTCTTTGATCAGGGGATAGGTTCCAGATCGGTAGCCTGGGCTAGCAGGGTGGATGTCGTTTGAGTTCCTGTTTGTGTTTCATCCATAGTCAGATGGTGCTCTTATGTAAGATGATGTTGTATTCGTGTGGCATTGTATGCCTTTTGTATGTATCCCCATCTATTATGTAATGTTGATGTAATGATATCCACCTTGCAAAAGTGTATCAATATGCGGTTCTATCCTTGGTGGGACCTTTGAGTCTCTTTAGGATAGTATCGCATATTGGGCGTGACAAGTTGGTATTAGAGCCTCGACCGACCATAGGAGCCCCCTTGATTGATCGTGTAGTTTGGTCATTGTCGAGTCTAGAAGAAAACTGTTTTCGGAGTCTAGTTATATCGGAGAGTAGGAATTCTTTTACTCCTCGTCCCCTTCGTCGCTCTGGTGAGGAATCTTGACGTAGGTGTTTTGAACTACTCCTCTTCCCCTTCAAAATTTTCTTTAGGATCACGCAGTTGTTTTTTCGATCGTTGGTTCTCAACTCTTTTCATCCGGTGCATTTCTCATCAAGTTGACTCGAGCCTCTTCATCTTTGAGTTCAATCCTCAGTTGTTTTATTTTCCCACCCGCCCACCCCTTTTCATCTCGGAGTCGGAGTCCGTAATTGAGTATCCATCCTACTGGTGTGAAGCCTTTGCCTTCTTTCAACCGGTGTTTCTCTTCAAAATATTCGTCGGTTCCCCCTTCCAAGTTGCCTTTGTCTTCCCGCCCTCCCACCCTCTTCTTCCCGGAGCTTGAGTCTGTTTCGTCCATCAATTTCATTCATGTGGAACCTTTTCAGTCTTCCCTCAATTATTTCAACCGGTGAATTCTCGTCTTGTTCATCATTCTTCATCCCTTTCTTTTTCCGATGCACTCAATTCAAGTTTTTCAGGTTGATCACATTCTTTTCCTTGGATCAAGTGTTCTCCTTGCTCGTCTGCCTCTCGCCATTCAGTCATTCCGGAGTTTGGAAGACATCTCAGGAGATTCTTCTGTGTTTGAATTAATTCGAGGTTGTCGCCTCATTCAAATATTTCAATTGTTCCAGTGTATCATCTATCTGTTCAACATCCTTTCCAACGGTGTTTTTCTCTTTAGTGGGCCCTAACCCACAGGTCTTTTCCCAGGATCTTACCTGACTCTTCTAATTCCCCCAGAGTTATTCTCAATTCTTTTCAAGTGTGACGTAAGAATGGATTCCATCAGTCACATGCCTTCTCCAAGATCGCTTTCAAATTCTTTTCATTGTTGGCTCAACCTCTTCGCCTTTCGTTTCCCTGAAGTGTCTCAACAAATTTTGGTGTTCTTTCTCATCGTCATTCTTAACATTTGAAGACCGAAGAAGAGTTTTTCCTCTCAATCTTGCCCGTTCTCCCGAAGATTCGCGGTTCTAGCTTCTTGTTACCCTCTTAAATTATTCCGTTTGTCAAAAATTCCTTTTTCTCAACCATCTGGAGTATTTCAGGAGTTGATTTCTATTTCTTTTCATCGGAGGCCATCGTTCCAGAAGAATTCTTCGTTCTCACTTTTCATCTACCGTTATCCAATTATCCCGGTGCTTCATTCAAGTGTTCTTTAATCGTCTCATGATCTCTTTGTTCTTTTGCATCTAAATCCCCTCGAACATATTGGTTCTTCTAAATTCTTCCCGGTGATTCAGTCTCTTTCATCAGTCATGTTCGAATTCTTATGGTGGTTCATTCAAGATTCCTTTTCTTTGATTATCATATTAATTCATTCGTTCTTTCCAATCCTACCGGTGGTTCAAGAAGACTTTCTCAAATTTTCGTGCTATATCACCCCTTAATCTTTTCCAACGCGAATAAGTAGTATGCAAATCCATTGCTTCGCATCAATTGAGGATAAGCATAATGTAATTCTTATTCTTCTTTCATCAAGTGATTAATCTCTCCCTTCGGAGTTTGTTCATGAGGAATAAATTCTAGTTCCAAGTGTTTTCATCTTTTCTTTTCCGGAGTTCAAATTTCCTCGGCCATTTCATCGGAATCTCCATCTAAATCATCGACAGGCTCATCTAATTCTTTCTTCCTTCATTTTATCTCGTCCTCCTTTCGTTACCGGAGTTCTTATGGTGGCTCATCATGATTTAATTCATTCTTCAAGTGTTTATCAAGACTTTGTTGGAGAAATTCAAGTATCTTTTCTTCTCACGTCTCGAAGTGTAATTAATTATCCGTATTCTTTTGAAGTGGAGTTTTGCATTTCTTCGTTCTTCTCGGCTATTCTAGCATTTCTGTTTGTGGCGGTTATCACCTTATGATCTTGAGATGGTACCTATAACACCACAACAAGCTTATTCTTTTCGTTGTTGAATTTTCTCAACAACTCCGTTCAATCTTTTCTTCTAAGGTTGCTCTCAATTTCATTTGTGGCACAAGTTGTCATTTTCTTCTCCGTTCTTTTCATTCAACTCTTTCAATTCTTTCCGGAGGTTTTGTGTCATGTCTCCATCAAGTATCATTCCATCCTCTCAAACTCGTGTTCTATTCCTCCATGTTTCAGCCGGAGTAATGCCTAAATCCTTTCAGTCTTATTCGTTTCTTATCTCGTTCTAACCGGAGTGGTTCCATAGTCTATTTGATTCCGTGAGCTTTCGATTCTCGCCATCTCGTCGTTCATCTCTTCTTCTCAAGTGCTCTCGATTCTTTGCTTCTTCTCTTGCGTTCTTGGTTCACCTCATCCTCTTTTCCTCCCCGTCTCGGTCCTAAGATCTCGAAACGAGATCTCTTGTTAGTAGAGGAGAGTTGTAACGCCCAGATTCGATGCGCCAGGTGTCTGCCAGTTATTCACCGTCGTTGCCATGTCATTTGCTTGCGTGTTGCATTTTTCCATGTCATCATGTGCATCTCATTTTGCATACGTGTTTGTCTCATACATCGGAGCATTTTCCCCGTTGCCCGTTTTGCAATCCGGCACTCCTATGTCCTCCGGCGTCCCCCCTTTTTTGTCTCTTGTTGTGAGCGGGTGTTAAACATTCTCAAAATGGACCATGATTTGCCAAGCAGCCTTGGTACACCACCGTAGATCGCCTGTCAAGTTTCGTGCCATTTGGAGTCCGTTTGATACTCCAACGGTTAACCGGGTACCGTAAAAGCCTCTTTTGTGTGCAGCCCAACACCCCTTCAAAGTGACCCAATAACCCTTCCAAACCCCCTCCATGCTCTCGATCGTTCGATCACGATCGTGTGGGCGAAAACCGCACCTCATTTGGAGTCTCCTAGCTCCCTCTACCTATAAATAGGTGCTCTCCCCAAAAATTTCGCAGATCAAACCCTAGCCAAACTCCTCCCCGCCGCCGGACATGTCCGCCTCCGCATCGGACGCGTCCACCGCCGCCGCCACGTCGCTCCAGCCAATGAGAGGCCGCCACGTCAGCGCCGCCGCCCCCTCCTCCACTCACCGGCCGCCACCTCACCCTCTCTCTCCTCCCACCACCGCGCAGCCCGCGGGACCCGGATCGGGCCCGCGCGAGCCCGTCCGCGCCGCCGCCCTGCCCGCGCGCGCCTGCGCCCCGCCGTCCTCGCCGCACCGCCTCCGCCACCGGCCGCCCGCGTCCATCGCCGGCGCCTCGCTGGTGCTCCGCCGCCGAGCGCCTCGCCTCCTCCGCCTCCCGCGCACCGCCCGTGCTCCTCGCCCCGCGCCAGCCGCGCGATGCCGGAGCTTGCCGCCACCTCGGCTTCCGCATCGTCCGCCGCCCGGAGCTCGCCGGCCCTGCCCTCCTCCCGTCGCCCGCACTCGGATCTGGTATGGGGGCCACCGGATCCGGCCATCCTCGGCCTCCTCCTCCCGCCGAAGCGGCTCCCCTCGCCGGTATCCGTGCTGACCTCGCCAGAGCTCGATCTGGTTGACCTCGTCCCTACATCCAAACAGGCCCAGGCCGTACCGCTTCGTCCCGCTGAACATCTTCGTCCAGTTTTTTCGCGGGGTAAAAATCGCACGTCCCTAAACTTTATCATTCTGATGCCCTGTTCATCATGCTATAACTTCATGTGTGTTGCTCCGTTTCATGCGTATAATATATCGAAATGTTCATCAGGAGATGCTCTTCATTTCATACCATTGTGCCATGCTTGTTTGAGCTCATCTTGATGCCCTAACAATCGTTTCAATAGTGCTATATGATGTTGACCGCTGTCTGTTAACAGAACTTGGTGATTTGTCTTTTTCATTGCATTTTGCGTGTGCATCCTATGAGCTTGATGTCTACATGAGTTTTGAGATATATCATGCCATCTTTACAGAGGTGCAATCCATGTATTTTTTGAGTCTTGTAGTGAGTGCATCGAGCTCGTGAAGTAGGGTACTTGTTGCTGTTTTGCTAGTCTGAATCTGTTATATCATGATGCTATGTAAACCTGCTGCTACAAGTCATTCCATGCATAATCTGGAGATGTTCACTAAGGATATTTTGTTATTCATATCATGATTTA
The DNA here is from genome assembly GCF_018294505.1 of Triticum aestivum. NCBI lineage: Eukaryota > Viridiplantae > Streptophyta > Magnoliopsida > Poales > Poaceae > Triticum > Triticum aestivum. Next base: position 461,472,125 of record NC_057804.1, read on the forward strand.
TCCATTCATGCCCTTGGTTGCATTTATAGCTTGTTGTAGCTTGTTGTTATCATGCTCCAAAATTGCTAAATAATGTTGTTGTCAGCCTGTTAACATTAAGTTCAGTTTTGTCATGAGCTTTGCTAGTGATCCATGCATCCTATGAACTTGCTCTTGCCATGCTTAGCTTCATAAACATGTCTTCTTACTGTTGGTCACTTTTTCATGTCATTTATTGCTCTGTGGTGAGTGGTACAAGCTCACCAACATGCCTGCTTATTGTTGTTTCTGCCATGTCTGAATATGTCATATCTTTTGCCATGTTTGCATAGATGCTACCATGTTTTATGTTGATCTTTGGAATAAATTCGGTAAGTGGGTATTGTTCTTTGTCTTTAGTAATATCATGATATGCCTTTGTTTGCCATGTTAAGTTCCTGTAGCTTGTTGTTTGATAGCTCTAAATATTGCAACCTGATGTTATTTTTGCTAAGTCTGTAAACTGTTATTATTCGCAATCTTGCCATGTCCTTTTGAGCATGTTCTAGTGATTTCTGGAGATAGCTCAGTGTTCATGTTTTGTCATGCTTTACCTGTACTTCATGCTCATGCCTTTTATTTTCACGTTGGGGTGATGTAGAATACTTTTTTGATGCTTGCTAGATGCCTAGTTGCTGTTTTGGACAGCTTGTCTTTTAAACTTGTATAGAGTGTATGTGTTGAACCGTTGCTCCGTTTTGAGTGTGCTCTATATGAAACTTGCTTGGATTTGCATATAGTTTCATGTTATCATGTTGCATCCATGTTTTGAGAGTGTTTTCTTGATGTTTGTATGCATTTTGCATCAATGCCATGTTTAACTTGTTTTGCTCATATCTTCTAGGCCGTTGCTCCGAATGAAATGAACTATATATGTAACTTGACTAGAATCTCGTGTAGATCATCTTGGTGCATCTTAACTTGCTGTTTAACAACTTGAATATAAGATTTATTCAGATCTGGACCAATTTCGAAACATGCCTATGAGGACCTACCGGATTTGTTATATGTTGTTTCTGGCCTCATTTAAACTTGCTTTGATGTGTTGCTCTTGTTTGCATTATCTCTTGCCATGAGTAGCCGCATCTAGCCTTTTCCATGCATCATGCTTGGTTGTGCATCTTGCCTTGTTCATGTGTGGTGTGTTTACTATGTTGTGTGCTTCTTCTCGGTAGTTCCCGTTTCGTTGCGATCGTGAGGATTCGTTCGTCTACGCTTGGTTCATCTTCGTGGCTTCATCTTCTTCATGGACTCGTTCTTCTTCCTTGCGGGATTTCAGGCAAGATGACCGCTACCTTGGATCTCATTACTACCATTGCTATGCTAGTTGCTTCGTTCTATCGCTTTGTTGTGCTACCTATCAGTTGCTCTTCAAGCCTCCCAAACTGCCATGTCAGCCTCTAACCTTTTCCCCCTCCCTAGCAAACCGTTGCTTGGCTATGTTACCGCTTTTGCTCAGCCCGTCTTATAGCGTTGTTAGTTGCAGGTGAAGTTGAAGATTGCTCCATGGTGGACAGGATTATGTTGGGATATCACAATATCTCTTATTTAATTAATGCATCTATATACTTGGTAAAGGATGGAAGGCTCGGCCTTATGCCTGGTGTTTTGTTCCACTCTGGCCGCCCTAGTTTCCGTCATACCGGTGTTATGTTCCCGGATTTTGCGTTCCTTGCGCGGTTGGGTGATTTATGGGACGCCCTTGACAGTTCGCTTTGAATAAAACTCCTCCAGCAAGGCCCAACCTTGGTTTTACCATATGCCTCACCACCACCTATACCTTTCCCTTGGGTCGGCCAACCCGAGGGTCATCTCTATTTTAGCCCCCCCGGGCCAGTGCTTCTCTAAGTGCTGGTCCAAACCGAGCGATGTCTGGCGCCCCCTGGGCAACCAGGGTCTATGCCAACCCGAAGTCTGGCTCATCCGGTGTGCCCTGAGAACGAGATACGTGCGACTCCTATCGGGATTTGTCGGCACATCGGGCGGCTTTACTGGTCTTGTTTTACCATTGTCAAAATGTCTTGTAAACCGGGATTCCGAGACTGATCGGGTCTTCCTGGGAGAAGGAATACCCTTCTTGACCGTGAGAGCTTCTGATGGGCTAAGTTGGGACACCCCTGCAGGGTATAAACTTTCGAAAGCCGTGCCCGCGGTTATGTGGTAGATGGGAATTTGTTAATGTTCGGTTGTAGATAACTTGACACCAGATACGAATTAAAACGCATCAACCGCGTGTGTAGCCGTGATGGTCTCTTTTCGGCGGAGTCCGGGAAGTGAACACGGTTTTGGGTTATGTTTGACATAAGTAGGAGTTCAGGATCACCTCTTGATCATTGCTAGCTTCACGACCGTTCCGTTGCTTCTCTTCTCGCTCTCATTTGTGTATGTTAGCCACAATATATGCTTAGTTGTTGCTGCAACCTCACCACTTTACCCCTTCCTTTCCCATTAAGCTTTGCTAGTCTTGATACCCATGGTAATGGGATTGCTGAGTCCTTGTGGCTCACAGATTACTACAACAACAGTTGCAGGTACAGGTTATGCAATGATCATGACGCGACAGCGATGTTTCTTGTTTTAGAGTTCTTCTTCTGCTTCTTCTTCAATCGGGGGATAGGTTCCAGGTCGGCGGCCTGGGCTAGCAGGGTGGATGTCGTTTGAGTTTTTGTTTGTGTTTCATCCGTAGTCGGATGGTGCTCTTATGTAAGATGATGTTGTATTCGTGTGGCATTGTATGCCTTTTGATGTATCCCCATCTATTATGTAATGTTGATGTAATGATATCCACCTTGCAAAAGCGTATCAATATGCAGTTCTATCTTTGGTGGGACCTTCGAGTCTCTTTAGGATAGTATTGCATATTGGGCGTGACAGGCGCGGCCCCCAACGGCGGTCATGGCAGCCGACCGCCCCAGGGCAGCGTGCGGGGCGGAAGCGGCGGCGACGGATAGGGTTGGTTCGGTTAGGCTGATACCTAGAAGGGGATAGAGAGGGATTGGAGGAATAGTTGATATATTGCTTGAGCTTAATGGGCATATATATAGAAGTACATAATCTACTTGGAGTACAAGACAAGTCAGATACTTCCTAGTCTATCATATGTTTTCAGTAGACACTCAACAAAAAGAGTGGAAGTTTTCTAATGAATTCTTACAAAATTCATTTAAAAACCCTCAATCCGAAAGGATCAAGCAAGGGATGTCCAATAGGAATTATTTTCCACATCTATATCTATATCTATACCTCTATATCTATATCTATCTATATACCTATACCTATATATATATATATATATATATATATATATATCTTTATCTTTACCTACTAATAAAGCAATTAGTGCTTCTGGTGGTACGTCGTCGCTGCTTTTGTGAAAAAGTCCCTGTGGTTTAGAGTATTCAACCCGCAGTCCATATAATAAAGTCAATCGAACCGGCATGGGCGAGAAAGAAAAAAATTGCCTCCCGATCTAGCTCGCGCTGCCCCGTGCTCTGCTCCTCCCCGAGGTCTGAGCGCCTCGGCCTGCTACTGACGCCGGCGTCCCGCGCAACCGCCGCCGACCTGCCGCTGTCCATTACCCTCTCCCATGCACCCTATCTCTCTTCTTCTCCCTTCTCCCTTCCTTTTCTCTCTCTCAAATCTTGTCTCTATCAGGACTCAGGAACAACAGCGCCATGGATCCCGATGTGGAGCTCCACTACAGCCTCATCTGACCTAGGAGGGTGTCGCGCTGCGCTCGAGCGTCGCATCAGGCGGCGGCGGCGAGGTGGGAGGGGAGCACGGAGACGGGCGAGCGGAGACGGAGGAGGAGAAAATGGAGAGGCGGGGCGGCGGCCATGGCGGGGAGGCTACGCTCGGGGGCCGCATCAGGCCGCGACAGTGAAGCGGGAGGTGTGCACGGAGACGAAGGACACGAGAGTGGAGGCGTCCGGGAGCAAGGACTTCACCAGCGTCAAAGCCACTGCCAGGCGGGACGCGCAGGCGCGCGAGGGGCGCATCGCTCCTCTCCTGGTGCGGCGCATGAGCGAATGAGTTGGGGATCGAGCTGCCGGCACACCACCAGTAGTTCGCCCCTACTCCACACTTTGTCAGAACTCCATCTGTCGGTTCTGCATTTAGGTATTCACTGAATCAAACTTTGTAATTTCCTGATATATCTTCATGATTGTTGAAGCCAAACTCGCATCTCATCTGCTTTTTAATTGCGCCCCATCCCAACCTGAAAATTCCTATTTATATGGCTAATGAATCCTGTCAAGACTCAAGTATGTACGAACAGTTTTGCAAAGTTTACTTTCTGGTACTGATGGTCTAAAGTGGTGTCTTGTACTACATGGTTAGATAATGCAGTGGGATTTTCTGATGTACAACCTATATATCAGAAAAGGTTGGCCTTGGAATGATCTGTCCCGGTTATTAGTGTTTGTGGTCATGTATTTTGTGAAGATCAAATATCTACAGGAAATGAATCTACATTTGCATGCTTGATTTCAAGACTTGCCAGCTGGGTGAAGAAGCTTTCTGACAAACATCCAAATCACTCTAATAGGCCCAAGTTGAGCATATGTTAGATGGTCTGGATGACATGGATGTCGCCGAGGATGTCCCTTTTGATGAGCTCATAGGCATGCAAGGCTTAGTATTTCACTTGGTTGAGAATGCAATTACAGTAAGGATCTCTTCTTTGTCTTATTTTAGTTAGACAAATGTGCTTCCTTCATGTTTACATGTATCTGATGTTGTTTCATTTGATTTTCTTAAGATATGTATTACATACAAGTCTGATAGATTCAAGAGAATGAAGAGTGAAGAATACTATACTATAAATACGTCAACTACAGATAACCCTCCCAACTACAATGTTGCACCTGACAACCTCCTACTCGACGAGGCCAAGCTATCTGCAAGGGACCATGCCGCTGGACGTTCCTAAGAGATATGGACCTAAGGATGGCCTTCCTTGCACTATATTGTAGTAATATAATCCATAATGCATGCAGTTTGCTTTCTCCATTTCTCCCATGGACTCTGAATATGACATCCACCGTCCTTTGTAGGTTCATTACTTTACTTTTTGTTGATGCAAAAATATGTAGTTGTAACCGCAGGTGTGCTGCTAGATGACCTTCTTGCTGCTGCAACAACAAATGCAGCTAACCTGTAACTGCAGCTCCTGCTACATGCAAGCTGGAGGAACACAGGGCATATTTGCTACGATGATGAACAAACAGGCAAATGACTGCAGAAACAACTGCTGATGGAGCTGTGGTTCTTGGAAACCCAGTTGCTCCTCCTGTTAATGGGGATGTTTATATGGATATCAGCCCTGAGAATGTTGTGGTCCAGTGACACCGAGGAATCTAAATATGATGTTAATTTTACCTGTTAAATATTTTTAAAATATTGTTATGGAAGCAAACTTATAATTTATAGCGCAAGATCCGTTTTTTCATACCGGCGGCGATCTGGATTGCAAAAAAATACCCCACTATAACCATATACGGAAAAGAAAACATCGATAACTACACGTGCATACCTCTGAAAAATGTCGCAAGAGAAAACAACAGATTTCTCTTCGCGAGAGTGAGAGAAAGCGAGCGAGGGGGGGGGGGAGAGGGAGAGAGAGTGAGAGAGAGACGTCTTAGGATTAACCATATTCAACATACGTTTTTTGTTGTTTTGTGTGAACACCGAGGCAATCGCCGGCGAGGGTGAGAAGGAGGATAAGCGGCAACACAAATATAATGCCTCGCAAAAATAAAATATATGGACCTATTGTGGTCCTGAGTGATGGTTGTTCAGTTAAGAGTGTGTGTTATGTTTTTTCTCCCGTTGCAACGCACAGGCTCTTTTGCTAGTATATATATATATATATATATATATATATATATATATATATATATATATATATATATAATAAAGGGGCTATTGCTTCTTACCACCGTAATTTGGTCCGTTTTTAGTCCGTGGTCATTCTGTTTTGTACGTCGTCCCGACCTTCGATCGGATTCAAAAAAGCCCTACGTCAGCTCAACCTTCGATCGACATGTACCATAAAAAACAAGGTATCTGTATTGGGCCACATAGCCCGCCAGGCCTTCGCTGGGCGTAAGAAAAATAGCTACTGATGGGGATCAAATAGTCCTCCTGTCCCATGGTACGGCGTAGCAACCAACTAAGCAAAGTTATTTTATGTGAAATTAGTCCCACATGGTTTATTTAAACAGATTCCTACCAGTTTATATACAAGCAAGCCTCCTATATTATCAGCAAGTCGCCTAAAAAAGAACGGTGAGAGAGCGGACAAGAAGGAAGGGTGAATTTGAGGGCTGATTTTGTTTGTATTAAAGGAAAGAAGAACACTTGTGTGTAGGAAGGATTTGAGGACGAATTTGCGGGTATTAAAGGAAAGAATTGAAGGCTATCTTTATGGGTTAAGAAATTATAAAGGAAGGATAGATGGATTTCAGGCTTGTGGACTGCATGGATAATCACATGCAAAATAACACTTGTGTATATTTATTAAAGGAAGGAATTTGAGGCAGATTTGTGGGTATTGAAGGAAAGAATTTGAAGGCTATCTTTGTGTGGGCTCTGAAATTATAATGAGAGTCGTGAAACAAATTTACCACTGATGAGGACGAGGAAGTAGACGAGGAGCGCAAGAGTATGCCAGCGTTGACGTGGATCGACACACGTACTGTGCGACACTGTCCATGCAACTTTTTAAATTTCGCCAGTAATCAAGAATTTTATGAGGTGATCATTTAAAATTTAGTTTCCATCGAGGGTGACTAGCTATTTACTTATTAAGTTTAGTTACCAATAACTAAGCATGTGTGTACAGTACAAAAAATCATGTTATGTACCACCACCCTTTAGACCTTATTTAGGCGGGACAAGTGCAGGACATGCCCTTTCTTCATGAAACAAGTCCACAACATTGCAAGTTGAAAGTGAGCAGCAGTAGAGGGGTTGTATATAGACCAGGTGCAGGGAGGGTCTCACAGAGGGCAGCCCTCGCTTCCAGCTCGACAATATTAGTCTAAGCATTATCTTGCGCCGGCGCGGTTCAATGACAGATGAGCGGTGCAGTGGCCGAGCTCATTGCCTAGGGATTGACCACATTCGAATGTTTCTATGATCATGTGGACACGGCTCGACGAGTGCATGACAAAGGATAAACGACAACTCGAATGAGACACCATATTGAAATAGAGGGCATATGCATGTGGGCAGTCTTCAAAAATGATTATTGAGTAGAGGTCTACATTTTCTTCTTCCCCGTAGCAATGCACGGACATGCTTTGCTCACAGTATAATCATCAGATGCAATGTGATAGTTCTAGCAAAATTTCGTCACCTATAAATCACATTATGTTGTTTCTCTTTGTGTAAATCTTGGATTTCTAGATCTTATGAAAATGACTTTTTATTTCAGAGATATAATTTGAATTTTTAATCTGTTTAAATATAGATGAATCTTTGCAAATCCAACAAAGTGGTAGGAATATTGTCAGGACCCCGACTCAATGCCACATCGATCTAGCATGTAACACCCCATATCATTTTGCGGCCTCACGCACGGTATTCCCACGGGTGTCGCCTTACCTTTGCCCGGGACCGTTTGCGCCTTTTGGCACACGTATATGATAGTGTCGCTAGCATCCATATGGTAAGGAGCCCGGGCTGACATGGCTAGTCGTAAACCCAAAGTGGCACAGACTTACAGGGACAGGCATCCATGACCCAGCATCGAACGTGTCGGTCATCAGCAAGTGAATCCGGGCTGTAGCACTGGGCTAGCAGGACTCCGGTAAACCGGGCTGTAGCGGGCTAACAGGACTCCGGTATTCATCGCGTGACATTTTCCCGAAGGGACAGACACAGGAACGAAGAAGGACACATGCTAGCCAGCCTAAGTGTTGCGGAGCAGTAGCGAGCTACCATGGCTCAATGGAAGCACTAGGAGACATTTCCCGGTAAGAGAGGCTACTAAGAATAAACAACTAGATAGTCAGATCCCACACATACCAAGCATTTCAATCATACACACAATATGCTCGATATGTGCAATTACAACAAGGCATCACAACATGACTCTACAACACAAGTACTTTTATTTAAAGGCTCAGAGAGCCATACATAGCATACACACAAGTACGGGTCACACGATCCACATTCAAGTCATACAAGCATACAAGCCAACAGCGGAAGTAACTTGTCTGAGTACAGACATCTAGTAAAATAAAAGAGGCTTGGAGAAGCCTGGCTATACTACATGGTCCTTCATAAGCTCAGGATCACCACCTGGGCCTCAGTATACTCATCGATGTCAACGTCTACGAAGAACCCGTCAGAAGGGGTTGCAGCGTCTTCTGTAAAATGTTAATTAAAGCAACATGAGTACAAAGGTACTCAGCAAGACTTACATCAGATCCTACATACATGCACATTATCAAGAAGGGTTGGTGGGGTTATTGCAGTAAGCCAGCTTTGACTCTTGGCTAAGCTATCCTACGAGACACCAACTTGAAATGGTTTTGCGCACTCGTGTCCACTACTCACCACTTCAATACACCACCGAGGATCCACCTCCGTCTTCCTACGGAAGAGCCATCCTCGGCACTCACGCTTATCTTGAGAGTTCTAGTAGTATCCATTTACTTGTCTATGAACTGTATAGGCAACCAAGTAGTCCTTTACCGCGGATGCGGCTATTCGAATAGATAATGATAACCCTGCAGGGGTGTACTTCTTCATACATGTTTCCACCATTTAGCGTCTTCACACGACATGTGCTCGGCAGACTTCAAGCGAAAGCCGACGTGGGTGTAGACCACGACCTACCTAAACACCTAAGTCTCTAGTCCAGGTTTATCGCCTATTCAGGTTCCATCCGTAGGGAGTCCGGCCAAGGTTTCCACATACGGCCCCGAACGATGTGTACAGGGTTCCGAGACACCTAATGGGTGCCTGGTGTACCTGGCCACGTACCTACCGCATCACAGCCCACCCCGCGGGTCAGCGCTGTCCACGGCCTCCAGTAAGCAACAAACACCAGAAACTACTTGGAACTCCTGGACAGAGGACTAGGGTGGATAAGAAGTCGAGCGGGGTCATATTTCAGGGCCCAATGCATGGTAGTTGCTGAATCTTAAATCACACATACAGATCTCAGTGCTTAAGGTCGGTTTCAATGAAATAACCCACCATGTACTCCTACATGGCCTCTCATCGATACATTTACCAAATCGTGTTCAACACATCACTCTCATTACCGGCATAATCATTTCACTCTAGCCCATCACCCAGATGAACCAGACCTGGCACGACTCTAAGCATAGCAGGCATAGCAAGGTAGGAACAACACATACATACGGCTCAATCAACTCCTACACATGCTAGTGGGTTTCATCTAGTTACTGTGGCAATGACAGGTCATGCAGAGGAAATGGGTTCAACTACCATAGCTCACAGCAGTTTGAAACGCGTTGTCTTAATGCAGTAAAAGAGAGCAGAAGCGAGAACATGGGATTGTATCGATATGATCAAATGGTTGGTTGCTTGCCTGATGGGTCGATGCACTGATATTGTTCTTCGTTAGGGTAATTGTGGTACTCCTCGGGGGCAGATCCTGCCGCAAAGAGCACCGATACACAACATCACCAAACAATATGCAACAATATGATGCATGCATGAGACATGGCAAAATGAGTGTATTGGGCTAATGCAACTAAGACCAGATGGGTTTGAACCATTTTGAATCAAAGATTCAAGTTTCAAACTCATAAATGGCCCTTATAAGTGCTTTATCTTGTTCTGTACTAAACAGCAGGTTAAATTGTTTAAACATGCATGAAACTAGTACAGATGGATAGATTGGATTTTTCTGATCATTTTTCATATATAACACTTTGCATTTGGAGCTACAGATTAATTTCTATGATTTTTTAAAGTTTGTGGTATTTCCTGAAATTTCCTGTATAAAAATAATTCCAGTAAATAAATTATTACATCAGCATTACGTCAGGATGACGACAGTGATCAACGGAACAGTCCAGGTCAAACCTGACTAGTGGGTCCCGTGTGTCAGTGTAATTAGTTTAACTAATTATTAGTTAATACTAATCCTAATTTGTTAACAGGGTTGGGCCCCACCTGTCATTGACCCAGGGGGGTCAAACTGGGCCCACCCATGGTCAAACAAGGGTCAGCGGGGTCAACTCACCGGCGTTTAGCCGCCGGCGAGGCCGAACGCGGCGGCGAGAGTGCATTTGTGTGTTCTGGCGACCAAATGAGCGGCGGAGGGCATCTACGCGTAGCTGGGAGCAAGCCGCAGCTCTTGGTGGTGGTGGTTGAGCTCGGGGTGGCCGGAAACGTCGCCGGCGACGACTTTGGCGGTCGTCGGAGTTCAGGTGAGGATGAACCCGAGGCTACAGGACACGGCGGGGCTCGTGGTGAGGTGCGTTGGGCTCCTGGGGATGCCGTGAGTGTGTTGGACAGGGTGGTGTGGCCAGTGGGTGGCCGGAGACACGTCGGCGACGAGCTCGGCGGCGGCGCGTGCGGTGAAGCTTCGTGTGCTCGCTGTGATGCACGAGAGCGAGAAAGGAAAGGGGGAGGAGGTAGCTAGGCTCACGGCGGTCTAGAGGAAGCAGACGGCGCGGTCGGGGACGAGCTGGTGCGGTGGTGACGGCGAAGGGGATCTCCAGCGATGGCGGAGTCGGGTGAGGTCGGTGTAGAGGCCTCGGGGCAAGCGAGCGCTTGGGGCTCGGCTAGCTCGAAGAAGAGGAGGGCGGCGGAGCTTCTGGACACGTCGGCACGGCGCAGGGACAACGGAGAGCGCGACTACGGCGACGGTGCGGCTGAGGTGGCGTCGGCCATGGAGCGGGAGAGCGAGGGAGAGAGGCAGGGGGAGAATGGATGTGTCCACAGGGTCCGGAGCGCGATGTGGAGGTCGTACCGGCCAGAAGAGAGGCGAGGGGAGGAAGCAGGGCGACGGGCAGCTGCGTGGCGCGCGCTGGTGCCGCTGTCGAGCACCTACCTGCCTGCCTGGCGAAGGCAAGCAGCTCGCTGGAGCGGCTGCTGGGCTGGGCCGGCTAGATGGGCTGGCTAGCGGGCTACCAGGTTAGTTCCCTCTCTCTCTTTTTATTTCTCTTTTCTATTTATTCTGTAACTTTGTGGACTTACTAAAAATACCTAAACAACTCCAAAAATCCCCAAACTGCTCATGCCCACTGTTTAGAATATAAACAACATGGAACATTTTAGTTTAGGATTATTTGAACATTTAAAATATTTTATATAATTTAAATGCCCAAACTCAAATACTTATGATTTAATTCAAAGACCTTAGGATGACCTAGAAAATTGTGCACCACTTTTGGCAGAGGTTCTGAACCAAAACAAAAATGATGGACATTTTAGAAGGGCATTTCAGGTTCATTGAAAATATTTTTAGTAAACCCTAGTTGGTTTCAGAGGGGGCTGGGGGTTCTGTCATCCCCATTTCAAGTTTCTGTTGAAAGAAATAGACATGATGCAACACTCTAATGCGTGAACTAGCTAGGGTGTGACAACTCACCTCCACTCAAAAGAATCTCGTCCCGAGATTTAGGTTCCTCCGGGAAAAAGGCGGGGTACTCGAGTCGAAGATGATCCTCCCTTTCCCAAGTTGCTTCCTTCTCAGAATGGTGCGACCATTGAACCTTGAGAAACTTGATATTATGATGTCGAGTGGTACGCTCGGCTTAATCGAGGATACAAACGGGGTACTCTCGATACGTGAGGTTATCTTGAAGATCAAGCGTTTCGTGGTCCACTCCGCGGATAGGATCCGAGAAGCAACGCCTGAGTTGAGAAACGTGGAAGACATCATGGACTCTGGAGAGATGCGGAGGTAGTTCCAATTGGTAGGCAACATCTCCTCGCTTGGCAAGAATGCGAAAGGGACCAATGTAGCGAGGAGCCAATTTGCCTTTGATACCGAAACGATGGGTTCCCTTCAGAGGAGTAACCCGAAGGTAAGCCTTCTCGTCAACCTCAAAAGTCATAGACTTATGTTTTCGGTCATATTGACTCTTTTGACGAGATTGGGCTGTTTTCAACTTTTCACGAACGATGCGAACTTGCTCTTCCGCTTCCTGGATCATATCCGGGCCAAAGAATTGTCTTTCCCCGGTTTCTGACCAGTTAAGAGGCGTTCGACACCTTCGTCCATAGAGAACTTCAAAAGGGGCTTTACCCAAGCTAGATTGATAGTTGTTGTTATAAGCAAATTCGGCAAATGGAAGGCATTTCTCCCAATCCATTCCGAATGAGATAACAGAAGCTCGAAGCATGTCTTCTAGAATCTGGTTGACACGTTCTACTTGACCACTTGATTGAGGGTGAAAGGCAGTGCTAAAGGAAAGGCGGGTTCCCATAGCATTTTGGAAACTTTCCCAAAATCAAGAGGTGAAGAGACTTCCTCGATCTGAGTTAATTTCCAGTGGAACACCATGGAGGGACACTATTCGGGAGATGTACAAGTCTGCTAGCTGACTAGCGGTTATACCCTCGCGAACAGGTAGGAAATGGGCCACTTTGGAAAGACGATCGACAACGACGAAGATAGCGTTATTCCCTCTCTTGGTCCTGGGAAAACCGGTGATGAAATCCATACCAATTTTATCCCATTTCCATTCAGGAATAGCTGAGGGTTGAAGGGTGCCAGCAGGCTTTGATGCTCTGCTTTTACACGATGACAGACGTCGCAATTAGCAACAAACTGAGAAATGTCTCTCTTCATCCTAGTCCACCAGAACCTCTGGCGTTGGTCCTGATACATCTTAGTGCTACCGGGATGAATGGTGAGAGGAGATTCATGAGCTTCCTTAAGGATCAACTGCCGTAAATGTTGGTTTTTGGGAACCACTAGACGGTTCTCAAAGTACACAACACCATGATCATTTGTAGAGAAACATTTAGCATCTCCGCTAGCAATGTTCTCCTTGATCCTAGATATTCCTTTATCTCGTTTTTGGGCAGCGATGATTTGATCCGTAAGAGTAGGTTTCGCCACCAAGGTGGAAAGGAATCCTTGAGGAATGATGTGAAGGTTAAGCTTCCGAAATTCCTCATGGAGAAGCGGTTGACTTTGTTGTAACATCATATTGTTACAATAAGATTTACGACTTAGTGCATCAGCCATGACATTGGCTTTTCCTGGGGTGTAAGTTATCCCTAAGTCGAAATCTGTGATCAACTCGACCCAACGTCTTTGCCTGAGATTCAAATCCGGTTGGGTGAGTATGTACTTCAGACTTTGGTGATCAGTGAAGATTTCACAATGATTACCGAGGAGGTAATGTCGCCAGGTTTTGAGTGCATGGACTACAGCTGCAAGCTCTAGATCATGAGTAGGGTAGTTTTCCTCATGTGGGTGTAATTGCCGTGAAGCATAAGCAATTACGTGACGATCTTGCATGAGAATGCAACCTAGTCCTTGTCGCGAGGTGTCTCAATAGATAACAAAGTCCTTAGAGAAGTCTGGTGGTACCAATACGGGAGCAGATGTCAGGCATCTTTTCAGTTCCTGAAAACTGTGCTTACATTGTGGACTCCACTCGAACTTTTTATCTTTCTTGAGGAGTTCAGTTAGAGGTTTAGCAACTTTGGAGAAGTTCTCAACAAAGCGGCGACAATAGCTCGCTAAGCCAAGGAAACTCCGAACTTGCTTGACCGATTTAGGTGGAGTCCAATTAAGGACGGCTTGAACTCGCTCGGGATTGACAGCAATACCTTTACCAGAAATTACATGTCCTAGATAGGTCACTTCTGGCAACCAAAATTCGCATTTAGAAAATTTTGCATAAAGGCGATGCTCTCGAAGTTTCATCAACACTAACCTTAGATGCTCGGCATGTTCTTCCTCATTCTTGGAGTAGATGAGTATATCATCAAGGTAAACCACGACGAATTTATCCAAATACTCCATGAAGATTGAGTTCATTAACCGAGAGAAGGTGGCTGGAGCGTTGGTTAAACCGAAGGACATGACGGTGTACTCGTATTGGCCATAACGAGTAACAAAGGCTGTTTTAGGAATGTCCCCATTCCTGATTTTGATTTGATGGTAGCCCAACCTCAAATCCATCTTAGAGAAGACTGAGGATCCAGCGAGCTGATCATACAGATCGTTGATCCTGGGGAGCGGATACTTGTTCTTTATTGTGACCAAATTGACTGGTCGATAATCTACAACCATCCGATCTGTACCATCCTTTTTCTTGACGAAGAGGACGGGACAAGCCCATGGAGATGAACTAGGACAGATGAAACCCTTTTTCAAGGACTCGTCGAGTTGTTTCTTAAGCTCGGCTAGTTCTAGTGGTGCCATCTTATAGGGTCTTCTAGAAATCGGGACAGTTCCTGGAATGAGATCTATCACGAACTCAACATCTCTGTCAGGTGGAACACCTGGCAATTCCTCTGGAAAGACATCCGGAAAGTCACGGACTACCGGAACGTCTTCGAGGTCTACCAAAGGACTGGTGTTAAGAGAATATAGCTGTCGCTTGGCTACTCGGGTCAAGACATTGACTATCTTTCCCGAAGGATGTGTGAGTTGAACGGTCCTAGAGAAACAATCAATCTTGGCATGATGGGCTGACATCCAGTCCATACCCAAGATGATATTGATATCCGAAGATTTGAGAGCTATCAATGATGCAAGGAAAACAAGTCGGCCGACTTGAATTTCATTCCCATGGCTTACTCTAGAGGTTTGCCATCTAGAACCAGGAGTAGAAATTTCCATAGTGGAAGGCATGTCACAGAATGCGGTATTATGCAGACGAGCATAGTTTTCGGATATGAATGAATGGGATGCTCCAATATCGAAAAGAACAGATGCCGGGTGGCAATTAACAAGGAGCGTACCGAGTACGACGTTGGGATCCTCTTGAGCTTCTTCAGCAGAGATACAGTTGACATGGCCACGTGCAGCGGTGGCCGGCTTGGCGTAGAACACTTTCCCTGTCGGCTTGCCACGGCCAACAGCTTTTCCAGACTGGTTGGGGTTGGTCTGGGGACACTCGCGCATATAGTGGCCCGATTCCCCACACTTGAAGCATGTCACGGAGCTGGTGCGTGGAGGAGCATTGTTGGTTGGCCCACCATAGGGCTTAGCTGGTGCATATTGTTAAGCTGGACGAGGCGCCTGATAGGATGGCCTCGGTGTGAACCTGGGTGGCAGGGCAGTGTTAGGCACCCACACCCGGCGCTTCTGTGGACCAGCACCGGATGAGGAACCCATGTCGCGGCCATGCTTGCGTGTTGCTTCATAATCAGACTGACCAGACTCAGCATTGATGGCCTTGTTAACAAGCTTCTGAAAAGATGTGCACTCATGCAGACGGAGGTCACGGCGAAGCTCAGGGCTAAGTCCCTTGCGGAACCTTGCCTGCTTCTTGGCATCGGTGGAAACTTCCTCAGTTGCATATCGTGCTAGGTTACCAAACTCCCTGTTGTATGCATCCACAAAGAGTCTACCTTGAGTGAAACTGCAGAACTCCTCACGTTTACGGTCCATAAGACCCTCCGGAATGTGATGTTTACGGAAAGCCTCGCTGAATTCAGCCCAAGTAGTGACCTGGCCCACTGGGCGCATGGCTCCATAGTTCTCCCACCAGAGACTGGCGGGGCCTTCAAGATGATATGCAGCAAATGTGACCTTATCAGCCTCAGCTACGAGTGCAGAGCGTAGCTTGTGAGTAATATTGCGAAGCCAGTCATCAGCGTCGAGAGGCTCGACAGAGTGGTGGAAGGTGGGTGGATGTAACTTGATGAAGTCGCTGAGCGACACCAAGTTATTCCTCTGATGGTGTGCTGTGTTCTGCTCGATGCGCTCCAACAAACGGTTGGTCTCCCGCTTGTTTCTCTCGGCTTCCAGCATAACCTCGGCCAGAGAAGGAGGGTGAGGCAGGTTTGTTTCCCCAACTCTGCTACCTTCGGCCTTCTCTGGGGGAGCAGGGTTGGTGTGGGTGTTAACCATCCTAGGAAAACAAGACAATGGTTTAGTCCAGGATGATAAGATTCTGACATAGAAATGTAGAATGTAATGGATAACTTGGAATGTAAGATGATCATCCGTATGACATGGTAGATACAGAAGCTGCTTCTTTTATTCCATCGTCATACACACCATACAAGGTTTAGTACAAAATCAAACAAAGTACTACTACGGTGAAAGGAAGATTACATCTCATCGGAGGCATTCCAAGCTCCTATACATTATTTTTCTGCACCTCCGGAAAGTGGTACACACTAAGTCATATTCCACAGGTCACGCAGGACGGTGGAAATACAACTATTACAATACTAGAGATACTACTGCTAACTCAGACAGCTCCATAGTAGTCCTCATAGAAGTCACCACCATAGCCTGGAAGCTCAACGTGACCATCCAGAAACAGACGGTCATGAGAAGCTTGTGGGCCATAGGGGCTAGGATGAGGTCTTGGACCAACAAAAAGTGGCCTACGGGGACCATGGGGTGGGGTGATGCCGCCCACATCACGCCAATCCATCATGTCTGGTAGAGCAGACCTAACAGGATACAGATCTCTCATATCCATATATCCTGCTTGCACAGCCGGTGCAAACCGAGTCAAGGTGGCCCAATGATCAGCACGGGTGTTGAATAGCTCCAATCTTAAGGCCCGATTCTCTCGGTCCTTATCCTCGAGCATGTCGGCAGTGGTGCGAGTTAGTGAGTCCTCCTGAGTGGAGTCAGCATAGATAGCCTGGAGATACCCTTGTGCTCCCAGGAGTGAAGCTGGCATATATTGGAAATCGGTGTTCCGAAGAAGGCCAGTCCTGACTCGCATGATGGTCATCATAGAGTAGGCAGCATCCTGCACAGCCATCTCAATAGTAACCCCGAGTCCATAGGAACAGTGGAGGGGCTTGGTAGATCTAGGATAAGAGGGAAATATCCTGACAGTGCAGAGATATTGGGTTTGATTAAAGTCTCGGAACTGCTCTTCGACGGTGTATTCGGGATACCAACGGTAACCCGTCTCGATCATTACCCGGACTAACATAGTCATATGACCGGGCACATCGATACATCGAGTCAGCCAAACCACTTGATTCTGAGGGCGGGAAGCCATCTGAAACATGATATAATGCAAAGGTATTAGAATTTCTAGCAGAATTTGGACAGCATAACGGCTGTAAATGCTCAAAAAGGATTTTGAGACATTTTGCAAAGAATTGCATAGACGCTCAACAACATCATATCAAGGTTCTGGGTCCATCTTAGCACATAATGGGGTAGTAGAACTGAACTAGGCTTGTATCCATCAAACCTATAAGGTACTACTGATTAGTAACACGTGAACCTGATAGAGAAAAGAGATCCTAATTCCTTAACCCCCGGTGGAAGAATAGACTGACTCAGATCAGAATGCCATGAGGTAAAGGAGTAAAAAGAGCCTTACGTTCCCTCCCACAATCAATTACCCTACATATAACTAAAGCATTTCTAGACTCAACATCGACCAGTTTGGCTTGGAGAACCTACAGGCAGTCCGGCTCTGATGCCAACGCTGTCAGGACCCCGACTCAATGCCACATCGATCTAGCATGTAACACCTCATATCACTTTGCGGCCTCACGCACGGTATTCCCACGGGTGTCACCTTACCTTTGCCCGGGACCGTTTGCGCCTTTTGGCACACGTATATGATAGTGTCGCTAGCATCCATATGGTAAGGAGCCCGGGCTGACATGGCTAGTCGTAAACCCAAAGTGGCACAGACTTACAGGGACAAGCATCCATGACCCAGCATCGAACGTGTCGGTCATCAGCAAGTGAATCCGGGCTGTAGCACTGGGCTAGCAGGATCCGGTAAACCGGGCTGTAGCGGGCTAACAGGACTCCGGTATTCATCGCGTGACATTTCCCCGAAGGGACAGACACAGGAACGAAGAAGGACACATGCTGGCCAGCCTAAGTGTTCCGGAGCAGTAGCGAGCTACCATGGCTCAATGGAAGCACTAGGAGACATTTCCCGGTAAGAGAGGCTACTAAGAATAAACAACTAGATAGTCAGATCCCACACATACCAAGCATTTCAATCATACACACAATATGCTCGATATGTGCAATTACAACAAGGCATCACAACATGACTCTACAACACAAGTACTTTTATTTAAAGGCTCAGAGAGCCATACATGGCATACACACAAGTACGGGTCACACGACCCACATTCAAGTCATACAAGCATACAAGCCAACAGCGGAATTAACTTGTCTGAGTACAGACATCTAGTAAAATAAAAGAGGCTTGGAGAAGCCTGGCTATACTACATGGTCCTTCATAAGCTCAGGATCACCACCTGGGCCTCAGTATACTCATCGATGTCAACGTCTACGAAGAACCCGTCAGAAGGGGTTGCAGCGTCTTCTGTAAAATGTTAATTAAAGCAACATGAGTACAAAGGTACTCAGCAAGACTTACATCAGATCCTACATACATGCACATTATCAAGAAGGGTTGGTGGGGTTATTGCAGTAAGCCAGCTTTGACTCTTGGCTAAGCTATCCTACGAGACACCAACTTGAAATGGTTTTGCGCACTCGTGTCCACTACTCACCACTTCAATACACCACCGAGGATCCACCTCCGTCTTCCTACGGAAGAGCCATCCTCGGCACTCACGCTTATCTTGAGATTTTTAGTAGTATCCATTTACTTGTCTATGAACTGTATAGGCAACCAAGTAGTCCTTTACCGTGGATGCGGCTATTCGAATAGATAATGATAACCCTGCAGGGGTGTACTTCTTCATACTTGTTTCCACCACTTAGCGTCTGCACACGACATGTGATCGGCAGACTTCAAGCGAAAGCCGACGTGGGTGTAGACCACGACCTACCTAAACACCTAAGTCTCTAGTCCAGGTTTATCGCCTATTCAGGTTCCATCCGTAGGGAGTCCGGCCAAGATTTCCACATACGGCCCCGAACGATGTGTACAGGGTTCCGAGACACCTAACGGGTGCCCGGTGTACTCGGCCACGTACCTACCGCATCACAGCCCACCCCGCGGGTCAGCGCTGTCCACGGCCTCCAGTAAGCTACAAACACCAGAAACTACTTGCAACTCCTGGACAGAGGACTAGGGTGGATAAGAAGTCGAGCGGGGTCATATTTCAGGGCCCAATGCATGGTAGTAGCTGAATCTTAAATCACACATACAGATCTCAGTGCTTAAGGTCGGCTTCAATGAAACAACCCACCATGTACTCCTACATGGCCTCTCATCGATACCTTTACCAAATTGTGTTCAACACATCACTCTCATTACCGGCATAATCATTTCACTCTAGCCCATCACCCAGATGAACCAGACCTAACACGACTCTAAGCATAGCAGGCATAGCAAGGTAGGAACAACACATACATACGGCTCAATCAACTCCTACACATGCTAGTGGGTTTCATCTAGTTACTGTGGCAATGACAGGTCATGCAGAGGAAATGGGTTCAACTACCGTAGCACACAGCAGTTTGAAATGCATTGTCTTAATGCAGTAAAAGAGAGTAGAAGTGAGAACATGGGATTGTATCGATATGATCAAATGGTTGGTTGCTTGCCTGATGGGTCGATGCACTGATATTGTTCTTCGTTAGGGTAATTGTGGTACTCCTCGGGGGCAGATCCTGCCACAAAGAGCACCGATACACAACATCACCAAACAATATGATGCATGCATGAGACATGGCAAAATGAGTGTATTGGGCTAATGCAACTAAGACCAGATGGGTTTGAACCATTTTGAATCAAAGATTCAAGTTTCAAACTCATAAATGGCCCTTATAAGTGCTTTATCTTGTTCTGTACTAAACAGCAGGTTAAATTGTTTAAACATGCATGAAACTAGTACAGATGGATAGATTGGATTTTTCTGATCATTTTTCATATATAACACTTTGCATTTGGAGCTACAGATTAATTTCTATAATTTTTTGAAGTTTGTGGTATTTCCTGGAATTTCCTGTATAAAAATAATTCCAGTAAATAAATTATTATGTCAGCATTACGTCAGGATGACGTTAGTGGTCAACAGAACAGTCCAGGTCAAACCTGACTAGTGGGTCCCGTGTGTCAGTGTAATTAGTTTAACTAATTATTATTTAATACTAATCCTAATTTGTTAACAGGGTTGGGCCCCACCTGTCGTTGACCCAGGGCGGTCAAACTGGGCCCACCCGTGGTCAAACGAGGGTCAGCGGGGTCTACTCACCGGCGTTTAGCCGCCGGCGAGGCCGAACGCGGCGGCGAGAGTGCATTTGTGCGTTCTGGCGACCAAATGAGCGGCAGAGGGCATCTACGCGTAGCTGGGAGCAAGCCGCAGCTCTTGGTGGTGGTGGTTGAGCTCGGGGTGGCCGGAAACGTCGCCGGCGACGACTTTGGCGGTCGCCGGAGTTCGGGTGAGGATGAACCCGAGGCTACGGGACACGGTGGGGCTCGTGGTGAGGTGCGTTGGGCTTCTGGGGATGCCGTGAGTGTGTTGGACAGGGTGGTGTGGCCAGTGGGTGGCCTGACACACGTCGGCGACGAGCTCGGCGGCGGCGCGTGCGGTGAAGCTTCGTGTGCTCGCTGTGATGCACGAGAGCTAGAAAGGAAAGGGGGAGGAGGTAGCTAGGCTCACGGCGGTCTAGAGGAAGCAGACGGCGCGGTCGGGGACGAGCTGGTGCGGTGGTGACGGCGAAGGGGATCTCCGGCGATGGCGGAGTCGGGTGAGGTCGGTGCAGAGGCCTCGGGGCAAGCGAGCGCTCGGGGCTCGGCTAGATCAAAGAAGAGGAGGGCGGCGGAGCTCCTGGACATGTCGGCACGGCGCAGGGGCAATGGAGAGCGCGACTACAGCGACGGTGCGGCTGCGGTGGCGTCGGCCATGGAGCGGGAGAGCGAGGGAGAGAGGCGGGGGGAGAATGGATGTGTCCACGGGGTTCGGAGCGCGATGTGGAGGTCGTACCGGCCAGGAGAGAGGCGAGGGGAGGAAGCAGGGCGACGGGCAGCTACGTGGCGCGCGCTGGTGCCGCTGTCGAGCACCTGCCTGCCTGCCTGGCGAAGGCAAGCAGCTCGCTGGAGCGGCTGCTGGGCTGGGCCGGCTAGGTGGGCTGGCTAGCGGGCTACCAGGTTAGTTCCCTCTCTCTCTTTTTATTTCTCTTTTCTATTTATTCTGTAACTTTGTGGACTTACTAAAAATACCTAAACAACTCCAAAAATCCCCAAACTGCTCATGCCCACTGTTTAGAATATAAACAACATGGAACATTTTAGTTTAAGATTATTTGAACATTTAAAATATTTTATATAATTTAAATGCCCAAACTCAAATACTTATGATTTAATTCAAAGACCTTAGGATGACTTAGAAAATTGTGCACCACTTTTGGCAGAGGTTCTGAACCAAAACAAAAATGATGGACATTTTAGAAGGGCATTTCAGGTTCATTGAAAATATTTTTAGTAAACCCTAGTTGGTTTCAGAGGGGGCTGGGGGTTCTGTCATCCCCGTTTCAAGTTTCTGTTGAAAGAAATAGACATGATGCAACACTCTAATGCATGAACTAGCTAGGGTGTGACAAATATCTACAACATGTAGTTTCTCAAGCAATCTTCTGCATGTTTGTGACATGATCATTGTGCACATATATTTAATACTGAAGATCTTCTGCTATCACTATTAATGGTTCTGTTGTCGTGTAAGCGAGTTCTTTAGTGTTGTGTTGTAACACATTAGAGTAAAATATTAATTGTGTATGAAGAATAATATTACGGAGTCATGCAAAATTTGACCTTACTTTTGACCAAATTAATCTTTATTTGTTTGCCAGGTTGTGTGTCATTGTGCATTTATTTTCCTTTCAAAAGCCAGACTATGCAATTTGGCTTCATAAGAAGTTTCACTTTATTATTAGTGCAGAGCGGGAGAGAGTGAAGCAGATTAGCTTGGGATTTGAATTATTTTTTGATGTCGGGTTTGTACGCTATACTGTTTGATTAATGAAAACTGATGGAAAGTAGTGGCAAACATTTGATTGAGTAAGCTATTGGATTTTACCAGTAATACATAGTAGTTTCTTGCAATATAATCATTGTTTGTATTTACACATTGTATAATGGATGTTTAATCGCTAAATTTAACTAAGGGTTTCAGAATAAATTGTGGCCTCTAAGCTTGTGTGTAGTCAATTACTAAATGTGTAATATTAGCACAACTATTTCTTAAGTGCTCTCAGCCACTGATTTCATTTGATTTGAATTTATATATTATTTATATACTCATTTAGATATTTATGTTCTTTCTTTTGACCAAATGTTGTCTATGTTCTCGATGGATTGATTTGAATGGCACAATTTTATTACCCCGTTGCAACGCATGGGCCCTTTTGCTAGTCTTTTATTAAGAAAACTTTCTTCACACGTTTTGCTCCCTATTATGTGCACGTCCAGCCCTCATGTTCCAAATATGAAAGAAGTTCGTTTTATGTAACTGAACCAACAGCCTGTGCACTAAAATTAGACTTCCAAAAACAGAGAAACACTGCCCTAGAAAACCTTTGTTCCTCCGAATAACTCAGCTCCTCCTCCCCCTACCACCCATCCAAGGACCAACGATACCGCCGCCGACCGCCGGTAGGCGCATCGTTGGTCCGGTCAAAAACTCCAACACCTCAAGGAACTCCGGCAAGACCAGATCACCAGTCATGGGATTCCTCAGGAAGTTCTCCAAGCAGACCCGCAAGCTCAAGTCCCTTCTCGAGCTCACCGTCTCACGTGTAGCCATCGCCCGCAAGCCGCGCCTTGCTCGCAAGTCCATTGCCTCCGGCGACGTCTGCCAGCTCCTCTCCCTCGGCCAAACCGACCGCGCTCTCCAGCGTGTGCGTGCCTAGCTATGGCCTCCAAGCATCTGACATGTTATTCTTCTAAAGATCTTACATTTTCTTTTTCCTTTTTTTTACTGATGCTGGCTTTTTCTTCTGAGCAGGTAGAGCAGGTCATAAAGGAGGACAACATGTTGGAGGCGCTCGGCATCATAGAGCTCTACTGCAAGTGCCTTGTCAAGAAAGCCGATCAGCTAGACAAGCCCAAGTACGTCTCTTGATCACACCTGATCTGATCTCTTAATTTCTTCTCCTTTTTGTTAATGCTTTTAGATCATCCACTTCAATGTCAATGTTTTGGGCAAGAAAACTAATATGTTTAGCGTACAGGGAATGCAGCGAGGAGGTAAAGGAAGCAGTTGCCGGACTCGTATTTGCTGCCAAGCGGTGCAGTGACCTGCCGGAGCTACAGTCTGCCCGCAACATCCTCGTCGACAAGTTCGGCGACGATATCACTGCCGACGCCAAGGTGGGCACCGCGGTCGTCGAGCCGATGGTAAAAGTTATAGTCTTCATTTCTAGGCGTCCATTGATTTGGAGTTGTAGAGGAAAGGTAGCAGTCACATGCATGATTTGTGTTACCATTGCAGCTGGTGTGGAAGTTGTCCGGAGACACGACAAGCATTAGCCTGAAGAAGAAGGTGCTCAAAGAGATCGCCGCCGAGAACAATATCTCGGTGGATTTGTCCAAGTCCCCATAAGCAATGGCGGCGTTGTTCCGCACGGTCAGGAGATTGTCGTGTTTGGACTCATGGGTGCAAGTCCAGAGCCTGACGATGGCCGTCGTCGCTTTTGACAGGATGAATGCCTTTGGACTAGACTAGAGTGACACCGATAATGCCTCGAGCATTTTCTACTCTTATGGATCGGATGATAGGCCGCTGAAGCCGAAGATGGCGATAGCTTTCAGTGCGCACGAGGAGACAAAGTCATTCCTCGATCTGCATCTGGCCCAAAATGTAATTGCTATGTGTAGGTTCAAAATTAGTATCGGAGGATGGTCATGAAGAACTATGGCTCACTGTACAAGAGAAGGGAAGACATCTGTATTTTACTCTTTAAAACTAGACCAGAAGCTCCTACGGTTTTATTAATTAAGAGGAGAATGTGAGACACAACATCCGAGCCGAGACTTGAACACGCATAGGCTAGGAGACACAACTGTATTTCACTCTTACACTTCGATTATGAAATTTGAAAGTTCTTTGGCATCTACTTTAGTTGTCGCGCTCAGTTGGAAATATAAATCTTGTAAGTTAAAAACATCTTGGATCAACACGTTCACATACGACACCCCTCCCCCTCTGTGACGGGTGTTTGATTACATGATGATAGAAGGTTAAGGCCGTCTCCATGCGGGTTGAATCGGTGAAATCTATGAGGCTGGTTGTAATGGGAGTATCATACGTAGTATCATGCATGCCAACTAAGCAATTTTGATGAGGTGGCATAGAATTAAATGAAGAAAGAGAGCCTTGAGTATCATATCATGATACCGTATCATATTAAATAATGTGCTACTTTGTGTCATGCATGGCAATAAAATGTAGTCATGTATGATATCAACATATGATACCATGCATTACGGATGTAGTATTATACACTAGTATCATATGCATGATACTATTATATGATACTCCCCGTTACAACCAGCCTGATTGTACCTCCGTACGAGTTTAAAAGTCCCCTCTCATACCAAGGTAACTGCAACGGGTTTCACGCAATATTTAAGCGGCTGCATGCATTGCCGCATGGTTGTAGTTAACATGGGTATTAAAAGCAAATATCCCAGGGCTCCACTGCGGTTACCAGCGCCGGCGCATGCATGGCCAGTAAAAGACATTCATAGGACATGCACTGACGGGCATGCATTCATGCATTAACTAATTTCGCTTTATTCTCCTTTGAGCAAGCAACTTAAGTCTAGTCGGCCTTGTAAAAGTGGACTAGCTCTGTCCGTCCGGGGGCCTTTTAAACCCGGACAGAGGTAGTAGATAGCTTGCAAGTATCTTGGCCCCTCCCTTTCCCCACCTTCTAATAGATTTAGTTTTTTCTTATTCTCATTGTGATATTAGTTATATTCACTTTGATCATGCATTCTTTTACTCCTCTCAATTAAATGAAAAACAGTGCTAAAAAGGTAGAAAACGTCAACACGCATAATGTGATGTGTGTTTGTTAAAACTAGTGCGGCCAGAAATGTTCATGCATAAATATGATCAAAATTGCCATGTGTGCAAAAAAGGACAAGTGTTGGGGGTTATATTTGTTTAAAAAGCAAGTCGGACATTTTCGTTCTTTGTGCAGGGTATGCTTGATCCTATACTTGCTTCGAACTGTTTTGTGCGTGCCCGTGTTATATATAACATGATGCCCATATTACGATTTTAAAGAATTTTAAGGCGCGCAAAGAGGCAAACTCAAGTACTATTAATTTGAGTGAGTTGGAAGATTATTAATGTTGCTGTAGAGCTCTGGAGAGTTGTTGGTGAGCTTACTAGTAGTGTTAACCATACAAAAATACCTACTATGCTTGACTATTGGGAACATAGCCCCAACATCGCTGCTGCTATAGTGCAAGCATCAGCCCTGTAGGCGGCTGAATTTCATGTTTTGACCCTTTTTGCAAACAAAATCAAGATCTGACCCCCGTTCGAAAAAAATTCGGGATTTGACCCTTTTGCTACCGCCAGAGCCCCTGGCGGTAGGGTTAGACAGGCTATCGCCCGATACCTTGGCGGTAGGGTGTGACGGAGCAAGACGGGGGCCGTCATCGCGCGCTGACGTGGATAAGTACCTTACCGCCAGACAACCAGGCGGTAAGCTGTCTAACCCTACCGCCAGGGGATCTGGCGGTAAGGTGTGGCAGGGTTTTCCCGTGCATGCCTTCTGTAACGAGATATGCAAGCGTCCTGGCGGTAGGTTCACCCTACCGCCAGGGCTCATGGCGGTAGGCTGTCTGACCCTACCGCCAGGGAGCCTGGCGGTAGGGTCCTGTGTTTCGTGTAAAGTTTTGTAGACATAAGAAGTTTGATCACATCCAAATAGTGTGATCACAATTTCATAGAAATATGCAAGGGCCCTGAACATAAGAACCAATAGGCACAATTTCATAGACATAAGCATAATTAGTTTCGCCATTACAGATTAAGAAACAAGTACCAAATAACATAGTTTGATCATAATTTCATAGACATAAACATAACATAGTTTGATCACAATTTCATAGACATAAACATAACATAGTTTGATCACATCCAAATAATTTCACGAAGCCAAAATAGGTAGCAATCAAACATGACGATCATCAGCATCCACACGCATATATAGTTTAGATGATATCGATGACGATCATCATCTTCAAGCCTTGACGGTTGGTCTTCCTGATAGTAATAAGGATGGCCTGTCCAACATGAAGATTCTTGTCAACGAGGAAGTTCTTCCACCCATCTGTGCTTAAATGTGTGCGACCGTCCGTTTCCACGCCGTACGCACAAGTAGTGACGGGGCCCCTTGCGGTAAGGCGTATTTCAGCATAGCCTTCTTCATCAGCCTCGATGCCACAACTCTCAGATAGGCTCTTTGGCAATTTCTGAATAAGAAAAATATATCAATTGATAAGTATGGATTATTTAAACTATTAACAATTCCGTGGATTCTACACTAATAACATACCATGACATGTCAATCGATCATGGTACTTGTCAGACGGGTCACGAATGGCGCCCCGATCAACTCAGCACGTGGCAGAAAGTTGTCCCATAGGTTGTACACCTCCCGTTCGCTCAGCCTCACTCTTTGAGCACAGATGGCTTCCTCAAGTGGGTCTTCATAGTCATCATCCTCGTCAATTGGTGGTGGTGGCGCCATGTTCCTTATATAAGCATTGATTGGATAAAGTTAATTAAACATCAATATTTGTTCTAATGCAAGCAAAACGAATATCTACAATATTCACACAATAAATCATCACATATGGCTATAAAAAAGACTAAACCTAGGGTTCATCTAGGTTCTAGGGTTCATCATATCAACTAGAGAGGGTTCCTCGTATGGCTATAAGAAAGACTAAACCTAGGGTTCATACATTTGCAACTATATGAAATAGAAATACACATTTTCACACTATGCATTAACCACCTACCAATTTTGCAAAACATACATCTTCACAAATTTGCAATACATTAATCATCTACGAATTTTGTTATGCCTTTATCCTCACAATCTTGCATTCAACATACAGAAAGATTTCTTATAAAATTCATATATACATCACAAAATAAAATGGACCAACATATATGCATTCACCAACATATCCTCACATATGTTGCAATTGTTTCACCCACACATCCTCACATAGGCCTACTACTAAATCATATACTCCTAAACAACTAAAACATCATAAAAAAATCAACACCAAAACCTAGGTTGCACCTAGTGCCAAAAATAACTTCAAAAATAAAAAACCATTGCGAAAACTGATTGGACGGAATGGAGGAGCTTACCGGCCTCTTCGATTTGCCCCAAAGATCCGCGAAAATGGTGGGGGGAAGAGGGAGATCGAGGGAGGGGATCGGGATGAGGAGAGAGGCGGCACTCGACTCTGTTCGAGTCGAGGGGAGGAGGAAGAAGGGGCTGGTGGGTGAGGTAGGGCCCGCCCGCAACATCACTTGCCTCTTCGGTACCTACCGCCACCACCTCGGGCGGTAGGCCACCGAACCCTACCGCCTCAGGCTGTGGCGGTAGGCCCTTCCCCCGTCAGTACGCGCCGACGGCCGTCAGTCGCCGTTAGAGGGCCTACCGCCACTGATGATGGCGGTAGGACGTGCAAACCTACCGCCGGCCCTCCTGGCGGTAGTCAAAAGGGTCAGATCCCGAAATAGTTTCAGACAGGGGTCAGATCTTGAATTTCTTTGTAAAAAGGGTCATAACACGAAATTTTGCCCCTATAGGCTCTCTGGAAATGCAGAAATGACATTTGTTTCCACCGGGCGGCTTGGTCTGAGATGCAGGTGATCGTTAGGAAATCTGCCAGCATCCTTACTATGTGGGAGGTGCTCTGGCTAGATGCTGCCAAGTTGGAGATGAAAGAGTGCGTGAGGAGACTAGAACGGGCAGCAGGAGATCCCCCGCTCATCTTGTGGTCAAATCCGGGCTCATCCTTGGAAGATGTGGCCTCTCTCCGCGAGGTGTGCTGCCCGTTGATTAGTAATCTGGAGGAGTGGGCTGGAAGAGGAGTTTGGCGCCGTGCCCTGCCCTGTTATTAATTGCCTTCAGATGAGGCGCGTGTTGTGCTTTTCCCCTCTCTCTAGCCTTTGCTGTTTCTCTTTTCTAAACTGTTTAGGGAGTCTCTCCTAGTTTCATTTGCTGAGGCAGCTGAGTTTGTTGTTCCCTCTGCGTGCATTATTTGTAATAAAAATACAACTGTACCCCGACCTTGTTCGGGTTTCATTGATTAGCAATTTGTAATAAAAATACAACTGTACCCCGACCTTGTTCGGGTTTCATTGATTAGCAAATGGAGCCGGGCCGAAAGCCCTTTCCAATGAGTGCGCAAAATACACTCAAGTACTCCCCCCGTAAACCAATATAAAAGTGTTTAGATAGTGATCTAAACACTTTTATATTAGTTTACGGAAGGAGTACTTAGGAGAGTGTATTTGTAATAAAACTCAAGTACGCGCAAAATACACTCTCCTCTTTTTTTCTTTTTTTTTCTGAAGGAACAAAATGCACTCTTCTAAGTCAAGGTGGCAGTCGTGTCGGGTTTTCCTAAACCAGACCCTTGCCCGAAACACAATCGGGTGCATAGCCAAACCGACGACCCTACCCATGGGCCTTAGGTTAGACCCATGCCTGAACCCGTCGGGTCGCCCGACCCAATTGGGCATTCATCGGGTGAGTGCAATAAAAAACCTTTTTTGTATCGTTTGTTCCGAAGCAAGCCACGCAGACAACATGACTCCCCTCCTCTTCCCCTGTGGTTGTCTTATATAGGTGTCCAACCCTTCGTTTTCTACTCCCACAAGCGAGGTGGTACTATCGATCAACACTACTGCAATACTGCACTGGAATGGGTGAGCCAGAGTCAAGTGGAACATGGCCCAAGTGCTTTTAGCTTTGCGCGGGCAAAACCATGGGCCGGCCGCTTCTCATTTTTGAGGGATGGGCCAGGTCCTTCTCTCCTTGTGCATGAGCCTCACGCACCTATTCTTCTTCTTCTTCGGTTGGCAATTATTTTTCTCGTGTGTTCTGTGTTACGTGCTTGGCCCATGCATGTATAGATCCATGCATTCATCCTACATTTTTTTCTATGTTTCTCTATGTGCCTCGTGCATACATGTTAAATAATTAGTTAATAATTACATAATTTCACCGAGTCACATAGATGTCACATTACCCATGGGCGCACATGAAGACCCATACCCTACCCATTCAGGTCGGGTGCCCATGGGCGTGCCTACCCATGGGTCGAATTGCCGGGTTGACTCCTAAGGGTAACCAACGAGGATCTCATTTGCTCGCAATATTTTAAAAACATTTGTAGCATTAGCGAAAGACATATAAATTGGATGTCATGGCATGTTAAATCCTACAAGGATTGGAAACACATGAGCCTACAAATTCTTGTCCCTCCAAGGCGGACTTCAGCATGAGTCCACCCACAAGCAACCCATCTGATCATATCCCTCCTCCTCTCCACGCAAAGGACCAGCAATGCAACCAAGATCAGCATCCAAACGCCGTCTGCTCTAGGCAAATAGCAATACAACCGAATATAACAGAAGAGCAAAGCCAACACCCACCGCCGGGCCAACGTGCAAAGCATCGTCCGGCCATGGGATTCCTCCACAAAACCTCCAAGCAGACAGCGAAGCTCAAGTCCCTCCTGGGGCTCGCCGTCTCCCGCATCGCCGTCGCCCGCCAGCCGCGCCTTGCTCGCAGGTCCATCGCCTGCAGCGATGTCAGCCAGCTCCTCGTCCTCGGCCACCTTGACCGCGCCCTCCACCGCGTGCGTACCGACGACATGAAGCGAGACGTGGTGGTACCCTTCGATGCAGCCATACTGATGCTGGTGTTTCTGCGCGCAGGCAGAGCAGGTTATCCAGGAGGACAACATGCTGGAGGCGTTCGGCATCATAGAGCTCTACTGCAAGCGCCTCATCGAGCAGGCTGAGCAGTTAGACAAGCCGGAGTATGTCTGCCTGCCTCATCACGCCTGTTCTCATCTTTGGTTCTCTATGTCCATTGGACAATAAACATTGCTATTCTGTTTGGGCCGTAGGGAGTGCGGCGAGGAGCTACGGGAAGCGGCGGCCAGCATCATGTTCGCCGCCGGGTGGTGCGGCGACCTGCAGGAGCTGCTGTTTGCCCGTACCATCCTCGCAGACAAGTTCGGCGGCGACTTTGCTGTCGCGGCCAAGGAGGGCACCGGCATCGTCGATCCCATCGTAAGAACTCCTATAGTACATTTGATCATTTCTAGCGGGTCTCATTGATTCACAGTGGAAAAAGGAAAGAGGAACTGCGGGCGGGGAGTTCACATGCGTTGTTTGTGTTGCCATTGCAGTTGGTCTGGAAGCTGTCCGGAAACACAACGAGCATGGAACTGAAGAAGAAATTGACAAAAGAGATCGCCGCCGAGAACAACATCTTGGTGGACTTCTCTGAGCTTCCAGAAGCAACGGAGGATGGCAGTGATATCTTGTTGGATTTCTGTCGGCTCCAAGAAGCAACTGACGAAGGCAACAACAATGTTCCAGACAGTCAGGAGCTCCTCGGCCAAATGTCATGCCAGGACGACATGGATGAAGGTTCAGAGTCGGACAATGAACATCCTCGCTCACACGGAACAAACACACCCGGGCTGGAGAGCGACGAGAATGTGCACATCGTTACCAATTCTGACGGATCAGATGATGAGGTTACAGGCCGGCGTAACCGAAGGTGGTGGCGCCTTGGGTGCGCATGAGAACTGAGATGGTGACCTCTGCATCCGGCTAAAAATGTAACGATATGGGCAGGACAAATGCCATTTGTCCATGTGCACCCACCAAATTGTGAATAGACATGAATACACACATGGGTACTTTTAAACTATCTGCTAGTCCAGTCAATTGTACTATCGTCTAAAAAGAAATGTAAATCAGCTGTATCTCATGGCCGACCCTAGTGGCCAATGCTACAATAAAACCACATTGCTTAACAGTCATGGACCTCATGGTCACCTGTCCGTTGCTTGGTCATCGCCGTTCATCACCTTGATTTGATGATGTTGCTTTAAGTAACCACCATACCACTACGTTATCCAACCTATCCTTAATGTTATGCTGTGCAAGTATTTTTGTAAACATTATGTGGACCAGGTATAATTGCTAGCAAACCAACAAATATTTACTCGACAAGATCAGTACAAAAAGCAAAGATGGTCAAACCTGGCCCAACAAAAATGCACAGGGGCGAAAATATGGAAGGGGAAATAAGCCAGTAAAAGGTGCGCTGCAAAGATCATGGCAAGAAAAAGCCCTGCAAGGCCCGCATTTGGATTTTCTTGTGGGTGATTTTGGATTTTCTTGCTACCAAAAGAGCTGATCAGTTACCAGCGTGAATACTGATATTTGGTCAGTTCGGTAGCTGATGTGCAAATGCAAATCAAAATCAAATTTGTCGGCATACACAATTGTATACAACAACAGGGCAACATACGATAGATTGATATTCATACCACTATTCACAGAAGTTTCTGTACAAGTATAGAACCTGTAAAGAGCAAACTATTCATGGAATGACATTTGTGGAGAACACAATGGTGACGATAACCGTAGAAAACTAATATTTCCAAGCTCTCACTGCAGTCTAAGGCCTCAAGTCAAATCCCTTTTTGTATCCAAAAAATAGATGAACAGTCATGGTTAACAGAGTTTGCTTTTGCACTCCTTTGATGCAAATACGACTTTCAGTCTTTTGAGTATTGGATGAAGATGCCTGTCAAGAAGTTGATTATTCCATCACTCGTTTGATTTTGGCCAAAAGGAAATCAGTTTAGCAAAGTTTTAACGGGGCTAAAATAGTGTGAAAAGGCATAATCCTGACATTTTCATCAAACCCTAGATGGTTCTTTTAGAAAATGATGATATCTTTGAAATCAATTATACAACTGCACGCCCTTCAACAGCAAGTAAAGACCATATATAACACGTTCTGTAATATTTATATTTAAGAGTTCTATAGCTTATATCAGGTATAATGGTACAACTCTGAAGTGATGCAATCACACTAAGCACATAGTTTGGCATTATGCTAACCTTAATCATCAGTTTTATTTTATTTACTGCCTCCGTCCCAAAATAAGCGTCTCAAACTTTTTACTAGCTTTAGTACAAAGTTGTATTACTGTTGAGACACTTATTTTGGGACGGAGGGAGTACTTGAGATGTAACATAAAGATTACCAGAAAGAGTATCACATTCCAGAGTGCAGCACAGGAATGAACCAACATGCCCTAATTAACACATCTTGGATAAATTGTGCTAAAATAGGAAAGTACTGATATTCTGAAACCTTCCCAGCTGGACATAAGTTGTTCTTGCCTAGGCCGAATCCGGTGTGGTAGGTGTACCATATGGATGCCTTTCTGTTTGTTTACCAGTATGCGGCATTTCAATAATTATTGGCCTTGGGGCAGCAGTGGTAGTTGTAAGCATTGCGGTCATTTCACCAAACTAGTGTAGGATGAAAATATATGTTCTATACTTACAATGACGTATTGTCTCCTCAGTGCTCATGCATATTTCTAGTACTTAAATTTCCTGTATTAGACACTATTTTCCTGTTTAAAGGTAATGATTCCAGCAATGGATGAGCCAGATGAACTGGTTCCTCCAGCTGTTGATGGTTTGTGCAGAGTACATAAAAGAATAACAGATGGTTTAGACACTGAAACCACCAGCCTCAGCAAGGTGCTGGTCCTGCAGGGCCAACACAGCTACTTGTGCCAGCTTCCCAAGCTGGCATCCTGATTGGCAAGCAAGAAGCAACCATTAAATCAATACAGAATGCTTCAATGTGTGCTCTCCGCATTCTTAGTAAGATTCATATTTACCCCATATAGTCTCAGTGTGGCAATGCTTCACCATATTGTGACAGTATGAGAAGACCTCCTCTGATTTCGATACTAAGTTTTATAGTACCTTGCTTGTCTTCAGCTAGCCAAGAATAGATCCATGATTTTTCTTTTGTAGTTTTATTAATGGCTATTTGCCATATGCAGTTTGTGTTATTGAACTAATAAGTAATAAGTTGTATACATTATGACTCGTGCCTTGCAATGTTATCCTTTTCTTGAACGGATCAGGACATTCTGGTAAATACTACTCGGTGCATAGCCAGTCTATTTCATTTCTCACAACAACTTATGTCGTGCAAAACCTGATCTGGTTTGGCCTTGTAACTGAGGATGCGCGCTTTCAACATTTCGTCAAACAGTTGATGGGTAACACGATTGACTTCAATACACCCTTAATAATTCTTCCACACATTTGATCATGGTCAGCAAGACAAGTATGGAGTAGCGCACGAATGCTACTGGGATGTAGTAATAGCCAAAGGTAGCACCACTGCAAGAACACCAGGGCAAGACTATACGATAATTCTAAAGCCACAATCAGGTAGTTAATTTCACATGTAAAATCGGTATGCGAAACACATAGTATCATGATCATTAATTTGCGAACTTATTGAACAATAGCAACCACCGTATCAGGGCAATTATCCAGCAAACATAGTAATGGCAAAATTCTATTAGCATCAGATCGACGTAACCCTACTATGACAGTACATAAAAGAGCACAGACCCGAAAGGAGGAAAAGGAGGAGATGGCGGGCGTGAAACCTCTCTCTGGTGTCGCTCACTGAATCTTCATCTCCACAACGCTCTTGGCCTTGGGCGCGTACAGAGAGTACACCAGCACTTGCCTCTTGGCCACCTCCAGCTGCTGCTTCCCGTCCGCGAAGGCCGCCGCCGCGGCCGGCGCGTCGGCGAGGGCGCGGTTCTCGCGGAAGGCGTCCGCCGCGCGGCGCCGCGTGTACTCGCGGATGTTGTAGTCGGAGAACTGCCTCGCCGTGCGGAGGAAGGCGCGGAAGAGGGACAGCACCTCCGTTTTGGCTGGGCCCGCCGCCGCCATGGACGCCTCTCGCGCGATGAAGGCTGGAGAAGAAATCTGGCTTTGGGGGACGAGGGCTTTGGGGATTTTGGGAGAGCCGCGTAGCAGGTAGCACAAGTCGAGGTTTGCTTGCTATGGTAGATTCGCAAATGCACCCTTTACTATGAAGCTTATTCCGTAGATACCCCTTGTCCTAGTAAAGCCTCGGGGACCTGCGGCAAAGAAAACTGCAGTTGGCGGGGTTATGTGCAAAACATCCGTTGGTTTCCGCTTTCGCTCCTAGGAGGCGCACTCGGCTCTTGGGCGAGGTGTGAACGATGGGCTCTCTGTCGGACTCGCAGGCGAATGGCGACCGTCAGCCGCCGCCGGCGGAGGCGGAGGATGCTGGGGCGCAAGTCGAGGAGGGAGATACTGGCGAGAAGATGGAGGGCGTCGCGTCCATAGCGCTGCTGCCCTCTGGCGCCATCTCCGGCCACTTCATCCGCCTTCCGGACTCCGCCTGCTACGGCCTCCAGGGCACCCGTACACATCTCTCTTCGTTCACCCTTCTTGTACTTGTTTATCGATTGACCCCTAATTCCTATACGCGGGCATTGTGTGGCTGGGCTCCAACTGCATCTCGCTTCAATCGTTTGTGTTGCCACCAAAACCCCCCTTTGTTCAGCACAAGTGGTAGCGATATATTATTAGGGTTTATCTGTGTAGAAGTTTATCTTTATTTCGAACTGAATTGTAAGTTCTGCTAGATTGCTAGCATAAAAGTATTCCGGTGCTGTGTAATATGCCATAACCTGTTACATTAGGAAGTAAGCATTTTTGTTCTTTTTCTCTATCTGAAGAATGATGCACAGTTGATATGATATTGTTCTTAATTATACAAGTGAATTTCTGTGTTTCTACTCGGCTTCCGTTGTCTTTTGCAACTGTGCACCATATTTGTGTTTACTCTTTACTATTTATTACACAGAAGAGAAGGTAACTTTAGCTTATATTGCAGTTTCTTTTCCTTTTGTATCATGTAAGCGATACCATGCGAGAGGGAATGTAGCCGAGGAGATGATTACCGCCTTATAAAGCTCTCCATCATTAATTTTAAGGTCAGACATCTGTTATGTTCTTCTCCACCAAGTATGTATTCTACTGACAGATTATCTTACTATCTTAGCTTACCTTCCTTTCTAAAATGATACTACCTCGGCTTATCTTGGATCTATCAGAAGTTACCTACAGATATCCTAAAAACTCAGTTATCTCTTATTCTTATATAATTTGTAGTCTGTGTGGTAGAGGTTAACCTATGCTCATGTGACAGAGGAAGACAGAGAAGGTGGTTGTGGTGGAATGCAGGGGGCATGATGCTGCTCGATTACAAAACATTGACCATTTGCATGGGTAAGTCTTCACTCATGGGTGGATTTCGTCAGAACAAAATTTAATGTTGTTGAATTTACTGTTTGCAAAAACGGTGTGGCGTGATTTGCTGATGCTCATGCCCATCAAGTTTAGCTGCATGTACGTCATATCCTTTCTCAGGCTATATCAAAACACTGTACCATAACTGTGTTTTGAAAGCACTATACTATCTGAAGTTGTTGTAATGGATTATGTTTTCAAGAAGTGCATTTATTAAATGAATGGGAATAATCCGATGAAACAGGGTACTCCTATATTGGATTATTGGTCCTTGTACGCTATTTTGTGTATCTCTATTCGCAAGTGATTAATTAAGGCCAAAACACAATTTAATTTATCATTGTCTTATTTTGTGATACTGTGAAAATTACCTTGCCTCACTGGCACGGAGTTGCATACCTCTGTAGTATCTCTTTGCCATGATTTATAAATGTTCAGGATGTGTTTAGTAGGTTTGCCCGACCAAAATTTTGGATTTTGGGTATCCAAAATTTTGGTGCAGTCTAGATGGTTTGGTATTGTCAAATGTATCATGAGTCATGACCGGCATGGCGACAAGTTTACTTCTTCATCATGACACTAAGCAGCCATAAATCAAGCCTTATCTGCAACTATTTAGTCCTTTATTGAGTAATTAATGCTTTAGTCCCTCTTTACTATATACAAATTCAAGTCCCTCCCCTTTTTTTCTATGAAGGCCAACTTATGGGGTGTTCAATGTTTTTTCTTTGAACAAAGTAGCCTTAGGCTGTTAGATGTGATGTTTCATTGTGTTAATGATTTCATGTTCAACTCTCAAGTGTATTGTTATGAACTTGGGTTTTGAGGAGAGGTACAGGAGGGGCTGTTGCCCCGGGAGGCAAAGTAGACGAACTATTCGTCTATTCTCCTGCTTACGTCAGAGAGTAGATTACAGTCCTATTATTTTGGTCGACTTGATCCACAAGTCAGATCTAGACTTGAACTCTCAATCTTACCATATATGGACTCATCATAGCTTAAAGGATAAACTACCTTATTGCTGGACGCTTCCAAGTTTAAAGGATAAAACTACCTACTTGAGAGATTATGTGGATCCTGTTCTTAAATTGATGCTGCATGGGTTATGAACTATATCTACTCCCTCCGTCCGGGTTATTAGGCCTCTTAGCATCACAAGCATGTCCCTTTTTATAAGGCCTCGCTTTGGAAAGGTGCATGCATGCAACCATTTCATTGGTTGCATTGAAAGTCATTGTTGTTGGTGTCATGGCTGAAAAATTAATACACTTCATGTGTGCTTTTTCATTGGTTGCATGCATGTGAGAGAGTGCATTGGGAGTGGAATGGAAGAATTAATGTGAGCAAATTACTATATGTCTTGGTATAAGAGAAGTTGTCTTTAGGCCTAATAAACCCGGACGGAGGGAGTACGTAACACATATGGTTGGAATTTGATTCTTGATTGTTTAGAATTTACTGTCTTGCTTGATAAAAGATTACTTGCACTAGTTGGTGAAGGATAGTGCTCCTGATGCTGTGAAGTACTCCCTCTGGACTGTGAAGTAGTGATCTAAAAAGTCTTATATTAGTTTACAGAGGTTGTACTAGTATTAGTTAGTGTTTTATAATGTTGTTTTGTGCTGTTCTCCTTATGCAAACATTATCTCTTGCAGATGGGAAGATGACGTTGTTGGATTGGTTCAAAAGAAACATGGGAATAAGAAAGTCTTGGTCTCTTTCGAATGCGAGACGCTGAAGGCCGATAAAGCCGCTGAAGAACATATTAGCAAGTATATGCCAAATCTTTGCGGACTGGACGCAGTTGGTAAGCATGGAGTACTAAAATTTCTGCGTGAATGAACAAGAAGCCTTGATCACGATTCTATCCATAGTGGATGGCATTAGTAAGCATGGATAGTGAGCTCTGAGCACCAATAGGCTGGCCCAGTATTTCAATCTGCTAGCTAGTCTGCACTATAAACAACTGTGTGTGGATTCCTGATGTCTGTCCTGTTAGCTCATTCGTTCTGCCTTTGCACTGCAGTAAACACAGGGAAGATGAGCATCTCTGGCATCAACCTCGACGAGGACGATGAACCAAGCGGTAACAGCTGAGAGCGGAAACACTGTGTCAGTGTGTTAGCTGCGAGCCGTCAATGCCGTCGACAAAGGAGGACCACGTGTCGCTGTTACAACGGCATGAGTTTTATGCGACAAATCAGCGCTTCTGTTTCTGCACTTGAAACGGTGCGCTTTGTAGCAGTTCTGTTTCTGCACTTGAAACGGTGCGCTTTGTAGCAAGTCTCTTAACGGAATGTGTGTTTGCTGTTGCTTCATCTGGCATGATCCTGATGAGGGAATTATACACCCTTGGTCTTGGACTTGGGGGTTTGGTGGGCCAGTCGGCGGCGCAAATCTTCGTCCCCGCCCATGCTGTTTGTCACGCATGTACGGGCAGATATCTTGCATTGCCTGTTTCCTCACGGGTGACTGTCTGTACGTGGGCCTTGTGAGTACTTTCTTTTTGGCGAGATCAAAAGGGTCTTTGGAGTACTGTGCGACCGTGAAGGGGGTCCGGGTTCTTTCGCACATGGCTCCTATGGAGATAGTAGGAGTTGGCTTATCTAGGACTCCACGATCAGTATCTCTGCCATTGCATTGGATCCTGTGGAGTATCGTTGCCATGTACTACTACTATGTATCGGCACCAATATCCCAAGGCCATCAGACGCTGTTAATTCTTAACAATCTCACGTTGATGGGGTAGTAATAATAGCATACAACTGTGTCTGGTTGGCTGGGGTAGCTCATTCGTTCCCCAACTGATCGTGATGCTCTTTCGCTCTGAAATGAAATCACTCGAGAATCCTAGTAGATTGATCATTGGTGATCGATGACAAGTGCAGAGGACACGTGAGCACGGGCGGAAAGGGCGTGGCATCCGGGTCGGGTGGGCTCCATGCCCAAGGACAAAAGGAAGAAGAAAACAAAATTTCCAAGCACAAGGGCCTACTACTCCTACTACTAGATACTGCTGCCGGTGGGCCCCGCGGCAGAGCCTGTCCTCCCGTTAACGACATGCTTCCCACCACTCCGCCCGCCCGCCCGCCCTCATCGCGCAGAGCAGAAGCATCCTCTCCCCCTCGGTGTACCGTCATCCTCCGCCACGTATCCCCGGGCGCCGGGCGGACGGCCCGGATCGCTTGACCCCGTCCGCGAGCCCCCGTCTCGCTCGGGGAAAGGAACGGCGGAAAGGAATGGGACCGGGGCGATGCCCTGGCGTGTGGGCCCGGCGGGATAAGGCCCCACCCTGCAGTGACACGTCTATTTCGTTGGGCGCCCCCGTTCCAAAACAAGTCCCCGGAGAAAGTGCGGGCGAGAGGGAAGAGACGGGAGAAAAATAGAACGGGAGAGAGAGGGAGAAGGGGGAGAGAGAT
Organism: Triticum aestivum; assembly: GCF_018294505.1. Taxonomy (NCBI): domain Eukaryota; kingdom Viridiplantae; phylum Streptophyta; class Magnoliopsida; order Poales; family Poaceae; genus Triticum; species Triticum aestivum. Next base: position 461,511,085 of record NC_057804.1, read on the forward strand.
AAGGGGGGAGGAGGAGGAGGAGGTGGGATCGATGGCGTGCCCGCCGCTGTGAGATTGACTTCCCGATCGCGTTGCGGCCGCAGGTGAGCCCCGCATTGCCTTGCCGCCTCCGTCGATGCTCCTCCTTCACCGGTGCATTTTTCTGTCTGGGCGAACGCTCGGTTTTTTCCCCTGTTGCGTTGCCCCCATTTTTCTAGCTAGACAGAGGAGCCGCATTGCCCCGGTTCGCGTCCCCTTGCCCGCTCCGCGCCCCTCTAGATCCCTTCCTCCCCGCTTGCTTTCGCGGCTGCGCCGTGCTGGGACGATTGTCTCCCTCCCTCCTGCGATTTCAGATGTCTGACTTGTGAAAAATGCAAATGCTCAAATCGATTTGTTCATCCGAATTGGTCTCTTGTCTATCTGAATCCGCGCATTTGATTCTGCCTCCTCTTTTGTTTTGTTTTGTTTCGACAATGCGCCTTCGTTTCTCTGGTCCCGGTGCATGGAGGAAGTTTGGTTTCAGGTTTCAGTCCTGTCAATTGGCCTGGCCTTGCATGCCTTTTTCCCGCATGCATTCTGCTTTCGGCCATAACTCATTGGCATGTACAGTAGCTCCTGCCATCGGTGCATGTGCATCTTTGTCTGAATAATCTTGCATCTGCTTGCAGGGTACCTGCCGACAGTAATACTAGTACTGTATTCATCTTACTTACCAGCATCAAACTTCTATACATTGTATGATTGTCTCCATGCTATATCAAATCTTACTTATGTCTCGTGATTTTGCCTCTGCTGTATAACTCCCCAGGTCCAGCCAATGGCTTACATATCTCAAGCTGATACTTATGGTGGATGTGGAAACCAACTCCAACTCTTGAAGAGAAATTAAAAGTTTCCGGGCTTCAGTTTCTACTGGTACATCCATATTCTTGCCAACCACTGCCTTCAGGGTCCTGGGCACACACCGTATTTCGGAATATCTATCACATTTTCTCTTGGCTTAGCTCACGATTATTATGACTTTATGACTTGTACATAGATTGAACTAGTATTACCGAAAAAGGCTTTTGCCTTGCTTTATATATTAAGCATCAACCATCAACAGCTCGATACAAACTCACGCCACCCCAACACATGCACACACCCAAGGCGGATACATCGGCGCTGAGCGCAGCAACACCACCCATACCACTACAAGAGCTACCGAGGTCCTTAACCGTGAACACGCCATTGCGAAGAGACGAAGCTGCATACGACGACCTGTGAGCTCCAAAGCGGTGCCTTAAGGAAGGATACGACACTAGAGTGCCCCACCGCCCAAACCGAGGATCAGGGTTTTCCCTAGAGCAACATGACGGGCAATGAGTACTGCGGTGATGCCTTCAAGAAGGGAACGAACATCGCTGCCTCCGGCGTGCCAGAAGACAGAACATATTTTCACCCCGGCCCACACTTATTGCCCTTGGCAGTATGAATGCCACACCACCGCCACCGATCGTCACCCCCCGGTCGCCACGCCGCCCACACGGTCATGGCAATCAGGTAGCACCTGAGCATGAGCTCCCCGCGCTCCCACCACCAAAGCTGACGTCCCGACAGCGAAGACCACCCCACTCCCATCAACATGGATCACCGACGTTGAGGCCAGAAAAGCATGCCCTTTTGGTAAGTTCGGAACCCCGCCGGCCGGAGCAGTGCGGGGGGAGGCCACCGGCGGCTGTCGGCCACGCCGCAGCCGCCACGCCATTTCTCGAACTGGGTCCAGGTCACCGTCGCCACCTCTGGCAACAGCAAGACCCGGAGGCACCCCTGCCAATCCCCCAGAGTGCCCCTATCACCGAGGCCAGCCAAAGGCGAGAAGCACTGAACCGTCGTACTCCACCCGTCGGATGCGCTGCCAACGGCAGAGCCGAGCGCCCCATGAATCAGGAGGAGGGGGTCGAACCACCGCCACTACGCCGCCACCCCGACCAGCCGAGAGGGCCCCGGTCAAGGCAGCTGCCCGCGGCACCGCGAGGTCAGATTTGGCCGAGCCGTCGCGGCCACCATCCCCAACCTCGGCCGGCACCACCACCACCCACTGCCGCTGGGCCACCACCATCCGCCGCGGCCACGGCAAAGGCGGCCACCAGCAGCCTGGGTCGCACCGGACCACGCCGCCGCCGTCTCTAGCACCCCAGGTGCGCCACCCGCCGCGGGGAGGTAGGGATGCCCGGGCGCCGCATCTGCCCGTCATGCCGTCGTGGAGCCCGGCTGCAACGCCACGTTCCGGCTCGGGACACCGGCCCGCACCAGCACCACCTGAGCGAGAAGACACAGGGCCCCGCCGCGGCCAGCGACGGCAGGGCTTTGCCTGGTCGCGCCCCCGGGCGGCGGCGAGGGAGGAGGAAGGAGGAGGGGGCGGCGGCGGGGATACAATGTAATCGGCATGCACAAAGTTAAGTTAACTAGATAATACCCCGCACGTTACTGCGGGAATCGATTCCAACATATTTTGAGTGATTTAATTTTATGAAACATGAGTAGCTGAATTAAGAACATATGAACTAAAACTAAAACACATCTTATATATTCTATTTGATTACTGTGTAGTCAAAACATATATTGATAGCATAATACAATGATTTTTTTTCTCATGCATGTTGAGTGGACCTTTGATGAGGTGACATGTGTGGTGAGGTGGGATGTGTGCATGGGATCAACCAATAATGGAATTTTTTCCCCATACATGTTGTGGTGGGCCTTTGATGAGCTGGCATGTGTGCATGTTAAGATATTAGAGGTAGTGGAAATGAACTATTTAGGTATATAGGATGAGTTTATCTTAAAAAAAGGTATATAGGATGAATACAATCAGAAAACGTTTAACTGTAGCTCTGATAGAGAGACGTCTTTATCCAAAAACTCGACAAATTAGTGATTCCTTCCAAATTATGGTGCTATATCATGCTATTTATTTTGTAATTGTCATTAACAAGTCTCATGGATTTATTACGAGTAACACTGTACATTGCATCAGCCGCTTAAGAAACATCAACTCGTTGGTGGGACAGATCATCCTGAGTTGTTCATAAGTCAGCTATTTTGAGAAGACAATGTCAGCTTCAGAGTTCAGGATTCCTTACCAGCCAGTAAGATTGTCATATGATTCAAGTATAGCATTATTATTTTTGATATATTGTCCATGTTCCTTATCCGTTCTAGCATTTCAGCAAAGTATTCATTGGACCCCACTGTTTAGTCACTTTTTCAGTTGATTTTAATTTTCTTTCAGAAGATACTAGACCAATATAATTAATGTTTTGCAATAAAATGTGAGACAAAGAGCTCACTTTGGTTGATCGGTGAGTGAGCGCCTGCTATGTTTATCAAGTGGTGTACTTGACTAACAAAAAAAAGATCTTCAATATGCATTCCAGTGAAAGACATGCCAAATGAAATGAAATTATGATTCATGACATTTGGGTTGTGAATAAAGTAAGCAGGCTGACAATATATAGGGGGGCTCTAACAGTAAAAATCTATTAAAACAAGAAATATTTACAGAGTGGGGCTGTACAAGCAGACTTACTAAAATTTTCAAACGTTTGTGTGCTGGTATTGTAGACTTTTGAGGAGTTGATGTGGCTCCACCGTGCCGCTTCTTTGCTTCTCCTTTACTGGCAATAGAACAATTATTCTTTATTTTAGTTTTTGTAGTTCTTTATAGATGTGTTTCTAATGCGTAGATTCTATGATTTATCTCACTGTACTTTTGTTGTTAAGAGTCACTAGGCAGCTGATAAGCATAAAATATTATCATTTATAGACAAAATGGGTTGCCTGGATTCCAGAAATCAAGTTAAACCATATCTTGTGTTTTTAATGAAATTTATGCAGGGACTACCTTTTGACTACCTCAAAGAAAAATATGTGTTGTTATTTTCTAAAATAAAATATTTACCTTTATGTCACTTGGACAATATGGACATATGGTGCCTGGCTGGCCTGCATATTTGTTCAAGTATATGGGGATTGGCCAAACTTCTCCATCAGTTCGGGCTTTTGGTTCTATTAGTTTGTGCATGAAACTTTTTTTTTTGCGGGAAAGTTTGTGCATGAAACTTAATATGGTATTAGGCACAAGAGGTCTTGGGTTCAAGTCTCGGCTTTTGAATAATTTTTTTTGCTTGCCCTGCCCTCCTTTTGTCCACGTTTAGGCCTTCTCAAACCACATGTGTGAGGGGGTGTTGAAGTATATGTGGATCACCCGACCTTCTCCATCAGTTTGGACTTTTGATTCTGCTGGTTGGTGCATGAAAGTTAGTACTTATGACTTAAGGTGAAGTGGTATTTTAGTACAACAGTAGGCGATAAAGATAAGAAAGAGACCAAGGGAGATTTCTAAATTTTGTCAAGGAATGGTAACCATCGATATGAATATATAGTGCTTCCATAGCACAATAACAAAAGACAAATGTTCTGTTGTTAAGATCCTCTATTGTTGATTCAGTTGATACTATGTGCACATAAATCTGCGCATGTAGTTTGCTCGTTTTAGTTAATCTCAAGTTCTGCCTGCCTTGTTATCACTTGTTTGTTGCTTTATGCTAAGTACTTACTCCACTTCGTTTCATCCTTTTGATAGGTATCATCTTCGCAGCCTTCGGAGAATGCAGGTCAGTTCAAGATATGCCGATGTGGAGAGGGAGACCCGAACTCCCAGACTGGTGAAACCGGTGATAGTCCACAAACTTCATGTCCTAACTGCCAGGTTTGTCGGATCAACTTGCACTCAAAGTTTATGTCACACTGTTCTCCAAATGACCTTAAGCTTTGGTAGAATGTCTCTCTATATATGTTTACATAAGCCATGTAACTGCTACCCATAGCTGCAACTTCAGATTTACTATAAGTCTGTTTATGATCAGAATGGGAGTCTTTAAACTGCTATTTCAAAATCATGCTATTAACTCCGAATGATGGTGTCAATTTTGTATATCTGTTTGCAGGTTCTCAAGAGTGGACATCTACTGCTTTCATCTAAAGGTATGTTCGGATGGCTAAATTGTGGTTTAGCATGGCTAGATATATATTTCTCCCTCTCTTTTACCTGCTAGACGTTACATCTAAACAAGATGTTTGTGGTAAGGACTACGGTCAGAAGCCCTCCAGTTCATATATCTATTAATAGGAATTTTTTGTCCTTCCAATGGGATACTAAATTAATACTGCCTCCGTCCCAAAATAAGTGTCTCAACTTTATACTAACTTTAGTACAAAATTGTATTAAAGTTGAGACACTTATTTTGGGACGGAGGGGGTATGATTGAACCACAGAAGAACAGCAAAACATGTTGCCTGAAGTCACACAATTATGACAATGTTAATCATATCATCTGTCATGGAGCTTTTATAAACATGATGTCCATTAGACGTTGCTTGTATTACTGTATCATATTCTAGCAGGTAGAATATTAGCCAGTTTGCTGGACTATATATTGCAAAGTATAATCATTCACATTAACTTAGAACTCGCTATGGTTCAACCTAGTCGCTCTTGTACTGAATACTAAAAATCTAACAACATACTATCTGTTTATTTCTCTGATGGCATGGGGGCATTATAGTGCTTGCTTCCCCATAAAGTCATATGCTTAAAAGTTTGGGCATAGAGTAACGTGTACTTCTGTAAAATGCCTGGTCTGTAGGCTAATCTAATTGCTTCACAATCATGATACCTTTAAGCCCAATGAAGAACGAAGTCAAGCCAACAGACATGGTTGATGATTTTTACTGAAATTGTCAAGGAAATTCTGTTGCGGTTTAATTAAGTGGATCAGAATGTTTCTACTTATAACTCCATATTTTGCATGTGGAATTTTGTTGCTACCCAAACTGTCATTTTCTTACATTTGATCACCTTTGCTTTAATTTGAATTCTAAATATTTGTAGCCACGCTATTGTTCATATTTGATTATTTGTGATACATAACAGGGATTGGTTGGACAACATGGAAAAAGCGCTGGTTTGTTCTTACAAGGGCATCATTAGTGTTCTTCAGAAGTGACCCTGTAAGATACATTGCAGTACTTTGCTGTGTTTCTTTGCATCAGCTATTCACTCATAAAGATCCTATGATTAACTTGCTTTGTTCTCCAAGCTTAACACAAACTTTATTGTAACAAAGCAGACTAAAGGTCTGCACGGCATTAGATTGTAAATCTGCTAGTTGACTGCTCAATTGGGTTATCTAATTCTTCTAGCAAATGCTTGAACCTTATTTATTTTCCATGAAATTTCTATTACCATGATTGCTATGTGGGGAATTCCCTATGTGTGCCACATGGCCCAAGAAGGCCAGCAACTGGCGCTAGCTCCAGCCAGTGCAACCAATTAAGGACAAGATCCCTATAGTACCTATACGTAAATGGGTTCTTTTAATCTGAGCCATAGCCAATTGGAAATACGATATGGTTTGTTCTTTACATTGGAATTGTGTTATATTTATATGTAGAGGACCCAGTGGTGTTACGTTAATTAAGCAATGAAATAGTCTCACATCTATTTCTCTATTCTCTCACTCGCTTCTCCTAGCTGTCCGCTACGCTATTGCCCCCCTGGAGTTGCCAGCCTTGTTCCACAGTGTACCTCCAAGATCATGGTCCCAAATTTCCAACAGTGATTGAAAATAGAGCATCGAGTATACATCTCGTTGTTTACAACACCAGTTATATGCAACTTCCGGTTTGTACCATCGGTTAATCGATACCACTTGAAAATGTGTGCGGCCCTAGGGAAGCTACCAATCTGCCATTTCTTGTTGTAGAACTGATGGGTGTGGTACTACATATTGATTAATAGCACATGCAAGTTCGCGCGAGTCTTTTTCTGTGCTGATGTTGTATTAGTACTATAAACTATAATGTAGTAATTTTGCTGCAAATTCATTTTAATGGAGTACATGAGTGCAGCTGACGAAAACTTTATATATAACCTGAAGTCTTTAGCAAAATGCTTCGAGGAAAGAATCAGATGTCTAGATATCATTCTGTATACCTTGTTATCTGATCTGCTTGTTAAGGTTGAGTAAGGACATAACTAAAGTACACATGATAGTATGCTAGCCGACACCATGTAAAATACATGAAAGGTGAAAGGCAAGTTATATCAGCTAATGGCATCTTATTGCTCAGATATCCCAACAAATTAGTGCCTACTTTGCAGGGGCGGAGCTTCCTTAGGGCAAAACTGGGCCATGGCCCACCCAGGAATTGTGCTCATTTTATTTTAACTGTGCTTCGGAACCCAGCCCAGTCTACTAAATGCAGTTTATCCAAGCCTGCAGGCTCCCTCCTACTGGCAACTGACAAGCATGGTACGGCAGCGAGTCGCACATGCAGCCAGCACTGCCCCTTGCCCCCAGAGCCGTCCAGCAGCATAGGTCTGAAACGAGCTTTTCTGGCTGCTGAGCCGCACAATGTATTTTTTATATTCCCAAAAAATCTCATTTATCATTCAATGCCAATTTTCCTATAGGCTGCCTGTAGCACTACGAATAGTCTTTCATCCTGTTGATGAACAAAAGTGCTACGCACTGACTAATGCCTACCGAAACAAATACTCCCTCCGGTCATATTACTTGTCGTAGTGTCAAAAATGGTCTTACATTTTGGGATGGAGTGAATAATATGGATCGGAAGGAGTAGTATATATATTGTGGAATTTGAAAATTTTAGTTTCTCCTTCTGACCAGCCCGCCCAACTTTTTCTCTGAAGCTCTACCACTGCTACTTTGGTCTAGGTCATAATCCTAATACAAATAGTGATACTTGCACAGTTTAAGGAGTGAACCCGAATGTGAAGCGGGATATAAATTCTCTTTTCATACTATTAATTGGATACCGGAAGTGACAGAAAGCAAATAGTAAAGGCAAGGATATTGTTGACTGTTAGTGCCACCATTTTTTAGGGGGTGAACATGATTACAGAACAAGTACTACTGCTGAAGCATACATAGTTCTTTTAGGATTCTTCATGACATTTATGGGCAACTATAAATATTAGTATTAGGCCTCTAAACATGCCAATTGCTCGTATGTTCTGCTTTATTTTCAGAATGCACCTCCCAGAGGAAATGAACCAGTTGTTACACTTGGTGGAATCGACTTGAATAACTCCGGAAGGTATGCATAATTGAAATTTTGCTGAAAGGGGGATTTCCGTTAATGCTATCCAATAAACATATAATTTTGATAAATGTTTCAGTGTTGTAGTCAAAGAAGACAGGAAACTTTTAACAGTGTTATTTCCTGATGGCCGCGAAGGGCGTACTTTTACTCTGAAGGTTGGTTTCATATCTTTCATAATTCCTGTCGTACTGATCTTTGTGTTCCCATTGGGACGATTGGCATTTCTTAGTATGGTTCTTGAGGATCAGTAAATAGCGGGGCAACAGGGGTGGCTGTGGAACTGGAGCAGTGGAACGTGGCAACCCTGGTTGTGTTTGGGAGGGGCAATTGTTCGATTAATATTCAATACTACTATCATACCTGTGTGGCACTGTTTAGGAATTTAATGGTGTGATTTGTCTCCAAGCAGGCAGAAACTACAGAAGAACTCAACGAGTGGAGAAATGCATTAGAGAGTGCTTTAGCGCAGGCACCAATTGTAGCGAGTACAGTGGGGCAAAATTCAATATTTAACGCTGATGGAACAGAATCTTCTGAAGCTTCAACTGAACAGTGTAAGCTATGTTAACTTTCACCAAACCTGCACAAGCTGGGCTAACATCTAAGCTTTTGTTTTATTTTGGGCTAATGGTATTTATATAAAAATAGACAAGTCACATTGTGGGCTGTATTTATGAAATTTCTTCATGTCAATTTTTTCAGGCTTCATTCTTATTGTTTGATCACACCTGTTTTTGTTTCATTTCATATATCTGGCAAAGTATGTTCCAGACTTCCAGTTTGGTGTTCAACTTCATCGTTCACTACTTGAAAAAAAAAAATTTAATCACTTCCTAAACGTGCTAATGGTTGAGAAATTCCGGGGCACTCAAAAAATGAAGTTTGTAGGATAAATTCCAGTTTGGATGTCATGTCTCTAGTCCTACACTAACACTGCAGCCCAATGTAGTAGACACAGCGTAGAGATGATGACCCCGTAGGGATTTATTTTCTTGCTTCGTTCCTCCATGCACTTGATCAGGGCATGGGCAATCACTACTTACATGAAGATCCTTATTCCTTCTATTATTCATTAATATTTAATTCAGCTGGATTCTGCTGTTACAGAAAAAACTGCATTATGCGGATCTGAGTAGGTTTATTTTGTATGCCAGTGTCAGATGCCATAGTATTTATTGCCATTTTTTTGTTGAATCAAATGTATAATGTCTAATTTATTATTCTTTCCCACATCTGTGTGTGCTTATGTTGCACTGAATAAGCAAATTATGTTGTTTCGTTTGCAGCGGAGGATAAATCATCTGTTATTGGGAGACCTGCACAGTTTGCACTTGTAGAGGCTGATGGTAGTCCAGCTTTCCTGGAGAAGGCCTTGAGGTTCATTGAAGATTATGGTAAGTGTTTTTCCCTGTAATATCAGTACACTATCCAGACCGACCCTTCCTTAGGTTTAATTTTATGCTCATATTTACCTGGTGTGCATTGAAAGCAATCATGCGGAAACATGACATTTAAAAATCTTGCCGTTCAGTAACGAGCAAAAAAACACTGTGTTTGTAGGTTGCAAGGGAGAAGGAATCCTCCGTCAATCTGCTGATGTTGAAGAAGTCAAACGCAGATTTCGTGATTATGAAAAGGGTGATTTCCTCTGTTCTAACTTTTTTGTTCTTATTTAAGATGTTTGGCGCAGTGGTAAAGCTGCTGCCTTGTGACCATGAGGTCACGGGTTCAAGTCCTGGAAACAGCCTCTTGCAGAAATGTAGGGAAAGGCTGCGTACAATAGACCCAAAGTGGTCGGACCCTTCCCCAGACCCTGCGCAAGCGGGAGCTACATGCACTGGGGCTGCCCCTTTTGAAGGGGAGCCTTGGCGCAGTGGTAAAGCTGCTGCCTTGTGACCATGAGGTCATGGGTTCAAGTCCTGGAAACAGCCTCTTACAGAAATGTAGGGAAAGGCTGCGTACTATAGACCCAAAGTGGTCGAACCCTTCCCTGGACCCTGCGCAAGCGGGAGCTACATGCACCAGGTTGCCCTTTATTTAAGATGTTTGGCAATTTAGTGCGTCAGGAGTTTTACCATTGTTTAATTGAATCTTTAGAAGACCTTTTTTTTCTTTGCCCTGCACTTTCACAAAGATTTTCTTTTGAAGATACAACTATTTTGCATAACCTCTGAGAATTTTATGTCTGCTAGTTCACTTTAACTGATTTTTGTAGGAAAGAAAGAGTTCTCCCCAGATGAGGATGGGCATGTTATTGGTGACTGTATTAAGGTGTTTATTTGGCAACGCTAACTCTGATTCACAAGGAATATACTATGTTTCTATATTTTCTGTAACATTTGTTTTGCTCCAAACTACAGACTATTCTTCGAGAGATGCCAGCTTCGCCAGTTCCTGCAGCATGTTGCACCGCGCTGGTTACAGCTTACCGTAAGACTGGCTCAGAACTTTATTTATAATTGAAGAACAATAATGCATTCCTGAGCCTAAAAAAACTGATGTATAATCCCAATAACTATTTTTCATGAAGTATGTACCAAAAAATCAGCACCAGTATGCCCTCGGAACATTTTTATTTGTTTGGAACCATAAACTGATAAAGACAAGTGGTGGTGCAGGAACTGACAAGACAAAAAGACTTGATGCTTTAAATAAAGTTATATATGAAGTTTTCCCGGAACCAAATCGGCAATTATTGCAGAGGTATTTACCTAGGATGCTTTTGTTTCAAATTTTATCACCAAAAGTGTTATGTCTTGGATTGTCATTCTGTAAGAATATGTCCTCATCCGTTTACATTATCTAATGGTTTGATGATGAGTTAAATTTAGCCTGCACAGCAATAACAACATCAAATTCCACCAATGAATACCAGACTCATCGGTTTTCTTTTAGGATCCTTAAGATGATGATGATCGTTGGATCACACAAAGCTGTGAACAGGATGTCTAGTTCCGCTTTGGCGGCTTGTATGGCACCACTCCTTCTTCGTCCTCTTCTTCTTGGTGAATGTGAAATTGATAAAGACTTCAGTATGGCTGGGGATGGTTCATTCCAGCTGCTTCAAGCTGCCGCTGCAGCCAACCATGCTCAAGCTATTGTTATCATCATGCTTGAGGAATATGATCAGATATTTGATGTATGCTCTTTCTTCCCTTGTCATGTTCTTATTTATTTCTTTTCTTTTTATATTAGGTTCTCCTTGAAGTGACGTCATGAATACTAATTAAACAGTAACCTATATAGGACATAGAAGAAGGTTCTTCGGACGCTTATACTGAGTCTGACGACGGTGATGTTGACAAGGAATATTCCACGGATAATGACAACCATGATGAGGATGGTTCTTATGATTCTGGTGAAGATGACATTGAAGAAGACTTGGATGATAATACCGAACACTCTTCTGGCGGCAGTGAATGTGATGGCAATAGTAGAATCAATGCCAAACGTGACAAGGTATGCTAACTGACAGCAATAGTACAAATTTCAAACATTATAGATGGGGCATTCCAAGTGCTGGTGTCAGAATTTCCTGCAAAAACCATGTTTCCTTGCAAAAGAGAGAGAGAGAGAGAAGATAAGTCAGCTTATATTCAATGAAAGAGACTATGGATGATCTTCCCCTGAAAATATGATAGTTGATCTCCTTATCAAAATTAATTTCACTTTTGCCAGTCAAATTTTATGGTGAAATCATACATTGAACATGTTCGCTCATCCGATAGTGTCTTCTCAATGTGCAACTTGTCACTGAAGTTTCTTTCTAAATCTGGTAAATGAGTATTCCGTTTAAAGGCTAATATTTTGCTGGTCGAACCAAGTAGTCATAAAGATGAATAGATTATGCTTTCATATTTGACTTGCCCACGGTTTCATCACGTGCATGCTGATAAGAAGTCAACAGTTGATTCAGCGTTTCCAACATAGCTTAAAACTTAGTGTCAATTTCTTACATAGCTTAAAGCTTAGAACTTAAAGTGCCCTTCTGAGGGCTTGTAAAAACTCTTCTTTCTATCAATGCATTAAAATGCAAGGCTTTTGCGTTTTCTCGAAGAAAACAGGGACTGCTTATTGCTATATATTTCAAATATATTCTTGAAGCTTGTATTTCATTCTTGTATGAAAGAACCTTGGCACACTCTCAGTAGCTTAATGGTCTGAGATATGATATTGAAGAAGACTATTTCTAATACAAAATGACACGCATTTGGGTGTGTTCAAGGAAAAAAAAAAGACTTACACTTTAGAGCCCCCTTGCATGAAGCCTCAAATAACTAACTCATGTGCTTCAAACACACAGATTGGCCAAAACTATGGCCTTATGCTCTGACTTAATGCACTTGTAAACTTCTTTGTCTCCCTTACAATTCATCTTGCTCAATTTATTTAAAACAATATCTCTGGCACTGCATGTACTGACAATGATAGGTTGTTCAACCTCAGATGAAAGTGGGAAAAACAGAACGTGGTTTGTCAAGGGAGGACAAAGGATCCACAGATCATATAGCAAAATCCCATTCATCATCTTCGAAAGCAAAATTTACGAAGTCAAGCAGCTCAGCTAATAGGGGCAAAAAGACATTATGGGGCCGTACTTCAGTAAGTTCAGTTGTTATCTGCATAGTTCTGCATTTCAATGCCACCACGATAATCATAAAGTTTGACGAGTAATGTATTTACAGGCAAGAAAGGACCTGGACGTTGAGGGCTGCAGTGATGATGAGTAAGTAGACGGCTATATGCTCCTGTAATGCTGATTTGAATGTGCATTTATTGGAGACATAAAATAATTCCAAAATGCAGCTGTAAAAAATGTTTTCAAATGTTCATGCAAAACACGACCATATATTATACATATGGGACTCTTTATTCATAGGATTATAACAAGGGAATAGGAAAAAAAATACAGGAACGCAATAGGAATGCATGTGTAGAACAGAGGATTGTAAAACACTGGGAAAGTTTTACATGACTTGTTTGAATCGTAAAAATACAGGAGTCCTACTAATGATGTTCCAACGCTAACGTGATTGATCCCATCACTGTGCTTTACCTTGATCCTACGCGTAGGAATAAAACATGAGGTCATACTGGATGCTAAATTTCCTATGTTTTTCCGTTGGACTGGCGTCAAAAGTAAATTTCCCTATGATTTCCTTTGCCTCATTCCTACGAATAAACGATGCTACAATGACGAAATCCATAAGAGTTCTAATTCTTTGTTTCCCTTCAAATCAAAGAGGCTCATAATTGTTATATTCATCCTCCAGGTCTTGTATCTTTACGTAGCTCTTAAATGGTTATATTTGTGCATGAATATTTAAAATGCACACATTATATCACATGTTGATATAATGCACATTTCCTTGGATTTTCCACATTTCTTTTCAAAATGCACTAGTGCATGTCATCAAGTAAACAAAATATAGCATGTCAAGTGCAGATTTTGAGCAACTCTTTTTGAAAACATGTACCTGCTTTAAAAAAATGTGTGAAACAGTCAAGGAAGAACAAACGTGCTGTAATGCGAGAACTTGAAAGCAAATATGAGCATTTGTGAACTGCAAAAGGCATATACACATGCTGTAATATGTGCACTTGAAAAGCTAATGCACAAATATGACGATTTGTAAACTGCAAAGGGTATTTGCACATTTTCCATGGTCAGTCCTGGAACGTCATTCCATAATAGGTGGAGCATTTATCATTTGCATCTGCAATAGTTGTACCTTCTAAAAATTGCCATAGAGATTGAGGTTTGCACATGGTTTTGAATTGCATACTTGCACACTAGAAAAGATCCCCAAATTGTAGATGGGCTAACATGTTACGAGATGTAAACCTGTAAATATTGTGCAAAAATATGATCAACGTGCACAGTACAACAAAAACAAAAGGTTGTAGCCGCAAAAGTCCAAAAGAAAAATTACATCTTTCATCTTCTTTGCATAACACACATTTTTGTAGGCGCACAAGTTATACATGTTGCTATGATTCCTTTTTAGATTCTTCCGAGATGAACAAGTACTTTCTGGAATATATGCACTCACCCGTGCATGCATATACTTTCTTGAGTATTATTTTCCCATAATATTTATAATTTACACTGTTGATATTTTTGAGTTATTGATATTCTAATTGAGCTTCTGTATTAGGGCTCTTATTGAGAAGCTTGAGAACAACAAGGCCGATCTCCAATCTAAAGTTTCAAAGGAGGTGCATCCTTTTCCCCTAGGACCACACAAAGTTATGTAACATCGAATTCTTTCATCTGAAATGATGTTTGTATTTTTCAGGTCAAAGAAAATAAAAACCTCCAGACAAGTCTAGAAAAGCGGAAAGGAACATTACATGAACGCCGTTTAGCACTTGAAAAAGAAGTAAGAGCTCAAACTCAAGGTTTTTATTTTCTTTCCAGAAAGAGAACCCCTAGGTCGCTTGTCTCATTAAGGGATTATTATGATACCATCAACGAAAGGAAACTTGCAATAGATGTGGAAAAGCATCAGAAACTATGTGCAACAGGAATATTACGCTAGCAGTTATAAGCGCAAGTACTACCCAAACATCTTAAGCCAAGAAACGTGACCACATCACGAAAGCCACATTAAGTTTGGGGATGGTACTCACATTTTGGAGTCAACAAATTGGTTTTTTGCACTTTACTCAGGGTTTGATTGTGTCATTTCTTCAGATGGGCCATTAATTCTTGCTGCTGAAGCATCTGACATGCAGCACTACAAACTCATGTTCCTTCACCTTTTCCCCTTTTTAAATGCTTCATTAGCTGTTACAGAAAACAGGATTTGCGTGCCTTGCTAATCATACTTCTCTATCTCAGAAATGTTCTCTAGCTTTAAGACACTGTCCTATATCATAGCAAAGGCAACCAAGCTACCAGTTCTGGCTCTATTTGGCAGTCAAACTTTATTAGGTATCAGAAAAAACTCCTTGAGATTTTGTCGAAACATACGAGTTGCTGCTGCATTTTGTTTTGTGGATTATGTTGACTGGTTCTATCTTAAGATGTTTTAGTAACTCTCTACAAGCTAAGAGCACTTACCCGGACAGCCCCATGTGGCCATGTAATTTTCATACTTGATTTAGGCTACAATTTGAACCATTAGCCACGATGGGGCGATGTGACAATACACATGTTTTTTGCTTTTTTTTTCTCCATTTAAATAATGTCAAGTAATGCTAAGCAATTATCTTTCTTGTAACAATGATATATTATGACCTGAACTCCACTAGCCATGGCGACCCAAACTGGATAATTCTACTAAAACCTTTAAATGCCACTGTCGTTCTCATTTATTCATCACAAATTGGATGATACAACTTATTATACAATGGGTACCTTACTGGGACTTTCAGTTAATGGTGACCACCAATCTATGAGCCCTCAAGGTAGGCGATTGTTTGATACAGCAAATTATAACTCACAACTATATGGTACTCTTGAGCTCATGGAGTTGTTTTGGTACGTTTTTAGAGTAAGTTTTGCATTTTCTATTCAACATGAATAGCTTGTGCATTCAACAGGTGGAAACTTTGCGAGATCAGCTGCATAAGGAGAGAAGTTTGAGGGCCTCATTGGAGTCTGGGCTGATGAATATGCGAAGAGGGCAGGTGTCCCTCCCGTCGTCAATAGACAGCAAGGTACTCGGTGTTTATATTTCGTTAAATTTAAATTCTTTTCACCGTTTTGAAAATTTTCTTCTGTTAAAAACAGACTAAGGCTAATCTTCAGGAAGTTGCTGCTGCTGAAGCTGATGTTGTGAATTTGAAGCAAAAGGCTTGTGATCTACGCGGACAACTCAGCAGCCAGGCCCAGCTGAGCTCCATCCCACTATGTGAATCATGCAACAAACGGCTCCAAGACAAGCTTGCCGAGTAAGGCTTTGTTTTTTTAGTTGGAGTAGTAAGGCTTGCTAGATCCTTTCTTAGTATTTTGTTCTGTCTATTTAGAGTTCTTAATCATGGAAAGGAATATACTTGAAATAGACTTGTACTGAAGTGGCTACTTTTCTCCAGAGAGAAACAAAATGAAATCAGCTCATCAACCGAAGCATCATCAGCTATTGGGACCAATCCTTTATCTCGAATGTTACCCAATGCAGGCATGGTAAGACCATACGAGTAGAGAAATCTGAGGCTTTTCCTTCCGCTTTGCTAGAAATGTCCTGTCTGGGACCGGGACTGCTACTCTGCTGTTACCTTGCGCTGAATGATCTAATGTTATTCCTGATACTATACTGGAATGATAAACATAGTATATGCTGTTCAAACTGTATAAGCAAGCTAGTCATGTGAGTTAAGAGTTTTCCTGATATACAATAAGAACCAAAAATGTCAGTAACAATTATGCCAAAAGAATGCCCTTGTTATCTTGCATATTTCAATACTTTACAAATAGTACATTAAGTGGCAAAGGGCCCAGGCTCATTGAAGTTAAGGATGACTGGATGGAAACACAACCTGGTTGTGCTTTTAAGTTCTTCCATTTTAGTTCCATTATTCAATAAAAGAATTGATTCATTTCAGGCGGATATTGTTGAACAATTGAGAAGGCAAGCCGCACAGAATTCGTCTTCTTCAACAGGTAAGCCAGCTCACCAGAAGCTGCAACTGAGTACTAACTATCAATACAATACAGGTCCAGTTGGTACTATCAGTAATTATACTTGATATCGTTAGAGTAACTGTGCCCAAGGAAGCAAAAGTTAATAGCAACAATCTTAGTAGTTCAAAATGATTTGTTTTGCCCAGGTGCTCAAAGATTGTTGAGGCAAAACTCAAATAGCCTACACAGGCTTCAAGGACTGAATGCCTTTTCAAGTAATAGAACAGAGGTAATCTGTATGCCTTTGGGACATATTATATGCTGTCCCTGTTTGATATAAGTTTGTGGGTGCTACTACTGCCTCTCTTTTTCATTTTACTGAATTTATGCAACTATATATGCATGTTATTTCTTTCAGGAACCTGGGGGTGGACCACCAACTGCATTAGCTAAGCTGACAAACCGGCTCAACTTCTTGAAAGAAAGAAGGGCAATGCTCGCAAGTGAGATGCAAAACTTAGATTTGGCTCGCCCACCAACGGGTCCAGCTCCAAATAAAGACTCAACATGAGGACTGGGAATTTGACACTGCATCATCTTAAAGCTAGAAAATCAAGTAGTGGAGCGATGCACATATGACAGCGCCACAGGGACGACTTCTTTGAGGTGGAGATGCATATGATAATCCTACCGTGAGAGTTGGACCCAGTTCAAGATGCGTGCACATGTATTTTCATTGGAGGAGCATCGCTGGCAGTGTTCACCAAAATCGCTGATCGCACGAACAGCCTAGTTTTAGAGTACCATAATTAATTAACCCCACAGTTTTATTGTGTTTTCATAATGACATTTCGAAAGTATTGAATTGTGGCATGTATAAGAAACATATCTCCGTAAATTCTAGACCACAGCCAAAGTGCTCTTCCAAATGCAGTTTGCCGGCTGTTTTTCAGGAAGTTTCTAGTAGCCTGAGAGAGTTTCACCATATGTTTTTCTTTTGCTGCGCTATATGACCAAGTTCTGTGGAGTACTGTATAAGATATGGATACAGATACACATACACCGATGGCGGTTCCTGTGCCACAATCCAGAAAGGATGGACAATCATAGCGGTGAGTGTATGCGTGTGTGTATGAGCGCTTGCGTCTGTACTATGTTAAAAAAACAGAAAGGATGGACAATATTTCAGGATTTTCATCTCTTCCGTTTACTGTTTTGCAGCAGTTGCATGGCCAAAGCATACTGTTTTCTGACTTTAGTCATCGATATGTGTAGAGCATCACTGAAAACTTTGGAGGTACTAAGATGGATTAATCGGAATTTTGTTGAGTGACGCACGTTAGCGAGAGCAGGGGTGTGGAATCTTGCTGCCATGAAGATGTAGGGTGAGATATTCCATGATTTTTTTTCGAGAATAACTTCAGATCTATTCATCAAACATCATGGCAATGCAAAGAACACAAGAAGCAATACAAATAACATCTATGTCAGTAGATCACCTAGCGACAACTACAAGTACTGGAGCGAGCCGAAGGCGCCGCCGTCATCACCCCTCCCTCACTGAAGCCGTGCAAACCTTGTTGTAGTAGGCAGTCTATAAGGCGTCGTGCTAAGGGCCCTAAGGACCAACACACCAGAACAATCGGTCGCCGATGAAGGAAAGTGTAAACTGAAAGGATCCAACTTATAGACGCATGAACATAGACAAACAAAGACCGGATTCAAGCAGATCCACCAAAGGCTGATGGCAACTGAATCCCACGAGATCTGCCAGAGACACACCTCCACACACCCTCCAACAACGCTAGACACACCGCCGGAGCTGGGGCTAGGCAGGAGAATCTTATTCCATCTTCAGGGAGCTGTCGTCGTCTCGTCTTCTCGAGCAGGACACAAACACTAAACAATCTAAAAAAACACCTAAAAACCGAGCATGAGCCCTCCCACCGGCAGGGACAGGATCCACCGCGCCTCCATGACCCTAAGGCCACAGGAGATGGGGAAGATTGGCGACGGGGCCGATGAGAGCAGAAAAACCCTAGCTTGACTCTCTCGTGGAAGGAGATGAGGAAAATGTTTCGGGTTTGTTGTGGCTTGGACTATCTTGCACAATATTGATGCATGGACGCACGGCCGACTACCTTGTCATATCGTTTTATGACATTTTTCATATATAACTATTAGTAACTAGATAAAAGAAAGTAACTACCAATTGGAATATTGTGTTGTTGTTTTTAGTTTTTTAATAAATTAACTAAGGTGAATAAAATGCAACTAACAAACTACATAATAAGAAAGATAAAATTGTAATGCAGAACCTAGAAGACTTAATGTTACCTCCTCGACAATAGCAGAAAAGGGCTTGGTGCTTGCTACTCTCGTGATAGTGCTAGGCAGTAATTGTTGGGACAATAAAAGTAGAGGTTTGCAGCAAGTGGTAACCTTTTCCTTCAACCGAGAAACCAAGGTATGATTCCCTAAAGGCAACACCCATAGACTCTATCAAGTAACATGCAATACATATTACGAAATTGTTTGTGCCCCGAATCATTGTAGTGAGGTTGTCAATCTTACTGGCCCCAATAGTTGCAACAAGTTTTTTAAACATAATGTAGTTCAAAATGCTTTGTATTTTTGGAATTCTAAATATTGAAAACAAAAATGCATGTATATTACTTTTTGGGGAGTTTTTTTATGTAGAGAGTTGGAACGGGGTTCATATGTTCACTGATAGTGTCTCTCATAATAGCGACGACACATGTATAAGCATATGTATGTGTAATGATCAACCAAACATTCATGACAAATATCATCATAGATTTGGATCATGTTATGTATCCACTGTACATCCATAATTCTACCAGAGGCCAACACATACCATATCTAATAGCTAACACTCCACCCAATGTACTCGAAACACTTGTGAACTCACTTCAAATATTAAATACTGAAATAGAGCATTGCATAAGCAAGATGCCATGCGTTTGAAAGTAATTCGGGTCACTTCTTTTGGCAGCTTCAAAAATAAGCCGCCTTCTCCCCAGTTTTCCCCATAAGTCGCCTCTCTTATTCATTGGAGCTTCTAAACTAGTTATGAGAAAACTAATTTAGAAGTCCCAAAACATTTAGGAGACGGCTTATTTTTTAAGTTGGGAAGAGGCAGCTTATTTTTTTAAACCGCCCAAAAGAACTCTCCCTTCCTCTCATCGCTCGTGATACAATATAACAAGTCAAGCAATCATTTATCCTTAGAGAGGAAGATCCATCTAAGCATTTTCTCTCTTTGACATTGAGTGTACTTTACAAATAGGGATTCACTCCACTCCACCTAATGGACACCACTAACATAACTCTATTGTTCTTTCATCTAGATTGACTAATGAAAGGAAATATGAACGTGAGATTAATACACATCTATAAATTATCCAATCGAACATCATGATTTGATCATAAAGTAATTATTTATCACATACCAGTAGAGAGATGTTGCTACATAGCTACTTCTACAAACCCATATTCTGGAAGGTGGACTACTCACACCACATCGAGAAACAATGGAGGACGAATCATTGGTGAAGGTGGCAGTGAATTTCCCCTCCGTCAGACTACCAACACATGATTGTAGATGAATTTTGGCTCGGATAACAAAGTATGTACTCCCTCCGTTCTGAATTACTTGTCTTAGATTTGTCTAGATACGGATGTATCTAGACTCATTTTAGTGCTAGATACATCCGTATCTAGACAAATCGAAGACAAGTAATTTGGAACGGAGGGAGTAGCTGTGACGGAAAATGGCACGGTAAGTCTAGGGGGCACCTATGGGCCCACATGCCCTAGGCCTAAGGCGTGTGGTCCTGTAGCTCCTGAGCCCATCTTTTGGCAGGTGTCCTCTTTCGTTGAAATATTGACGCTTGAATTTTCTCGGATTTGTCAGAGTTCAGTAAGGTTCCTATATCCACAAACACAAACATGAAATTGCCTTTTGGCTGATAATTATTTGGTTAGTCCAATAATATATTAAATAATGCATTAAATGATAAGAAATAAGTGTGACAATTTCAAAATGTATAGGTACAAGTAGGACGTATTAGGCATAGAAATGTCTTTTTAAGTCCACATTTACTTCTGCCACAAAGATGGCACTTTTCTCAAAAAGCAAATCAAAGTACTCCCTCCGTCTCGGTGTATAAGTCATTCACGTAGTTCTAAGTCATCGATTTGAGAAATTAAATATGTGTTATATGTCATGAAAAATATATCACTAGATTTCTACACGGATATAGTTTCTAAATATATATTTTTCATTACATATAATAAATATTTGGATAGTTAAATTGTCGACCTAAAACTACACGAATGACTTATACACCGAGATGGAGGTAGTAGTGTTTAGTAGTTTTTTGTTTTACAAAAGTGGTAGTTCAATGTAATTTACTTGTTCAAACTGTAACTCTTCGAAGAAGTTAAGACGTAGATGAACACTAGAAGGATTGGACACACTTTGCCGCATGGTTGGTGTTTTTGTGATTTCATTAAAAAAAGTTGGTTTGACGTGCGGGAGAGATGATGAGGTTTTTTTTGTAATGTGGTATTTTGATGGTCTCTTTTTAGACGTTAATTTTTTTTGTCAGAGAACTTTTCGATCTATTCATAATCAATCATGGCAGTACAAAGAAGACTGAAAGTAATAAAAATTACAACCAGATCCCTGGATCAATCATGAATGTATAATTATGTGTTATCTGCAAATAAACCCACACGTATGCACGCCAATTTCTTGCAGTGGTGACATATGTGTTATATTGGTTCTATGGTGTGACATGTTGACATTTTTTTGTCTGGTGATGAGGGGGTGCGAGACTGATGTATTTTTATAAGCTGGTTGTTGCGGATTGATTTGAGAAAACATTGACTAGTTAAAATCATGAACTAAATTCAAAATTGAACACCTCACTAGAATGAGAGAGCTCCTCGAGAAATTGTTGACAAGTCCAAAATTGGGAACTCAATCCAATCTCATATTGGTTCTACAATATTGCATGTTCATATTTTTTGTGACAGATGACGAGAGCGTGGGCGAGATTGATATATTTTTATAAGCTGGTTGTTGCCGATTAATTTGAGAAATCATTGACTAGTCAAAGTCGTGAAATCAAATTTAAAATTGAACATCTCACTTGAATGAGAGAGCTTCTTGAAAATCGTTGATCAAGACAAAATTGGAAACCCAATCCAACATCATTGTCCTCAATTGAATGAGAGGCATTCACTCCCTTAAAAAAAATGCGAGGCCTTCACCGCCTTCACCCCCTAGTAGATTAACGACAAAATCTCTTGTGTTAACTTACTTCCTCAAATGGTAACTCTACGAAGAGCTAAAGATAGATGCAAAATGTAGCGGTAAAGACCACTTCGAAGAACCTTCATGTAGCTTTTTAATTATCATGTTTTTTTGTTATTCATGTTTCTCGTAATCAATTTGTTGCAATGTACTTTTTTAGATACCAATAAATAAAGTGTTACAAGCACTTATGTGAAAACCCAATTCCCGACCTGCCATGTTTTTTTACATCATTGTTCTTGTTGCTTCTCCTCGCCTCAAGCAGTCATTCTAGTGCTATGCGGTGGATGAAATTTGGTGTGGTTTACGTATATATATTCAGTGTTAGGTTGATGGTGGCCCTATGACAATGGATACAATGCTACACGAAATCAATGTTCAAGAAATTGTTAACTAGTAGCTGCTCGGTTGGTTTAGGAGTAGCGATTAATCAGTGAATCGGCCTATTAGTTGGATTAATCGGTCGACCATTAATGAGTAGATTGAACAGAAATTTGTCAACATATATCTAGATTTTTTTATGTATTATACCATACTCTCTGAAGGAAATATGACCTAGAGGCAATAATAAAGTTGTTATTTTATATTTCCTTATTCATGATAAATGTTTATTATTCATGCTAGAATTGTATTATCCGGAAACTTGATACATGTGTGGATACATAGACAAAACACCGTGTCCCTAGTATGCCTCTACTAGACTAGCTCGTTGATCAAAGATGGTTAAGTTTCCTAACCATGGACATGAGTTGTCATTTGATAAACGGTATCACACCATTAGTGGAGTGATGTGATGGACAAGACCCACCTGTTAGCTTAGCATAATGACCGTTTAGTTTTATTGCCACTGCTTTCTTCATGTCAAATATATATATACCTCCAGCTATGAGATTGTGCAACTCCCGGACACCGGAGGAATGCCTTATGTGCTATCAAACGTCACAACGTAACTGGGTGACTATAAAGATGCTCTACAGGTATCTCTGAAGGTGTTTGTTGGGATGGCATAGATCGAGATTAGGATTTGTCACTCTGAGTATTGGAGAGGTATCTCTGGGCCCTCTCGGTAATGCACATCATATGAAGCCTTGCAAGCAATGTGACTAATGAGTTAGTTACGGGATGATGCACTACGGAACGAGTAAAGAGACTTGCCGGTAATGAGATTGAACTAGGTATGAAGATACCAACGATCGAATCTCGGGCAAGTAACATACCGATGACAAAGGGAATAACGTATGTTGACATTGCGGTTCGACCGATAAAGATCTTCGTAAAATATGTGGGAACCGATATGAACATCCAGGTTCCGCTATTGGTTATTGACCGGAGAGATGTCTCGGTCATGTCTACATAGTTCTCGAACCCGTAGGGTCCGCACGCTTAACGTTCGATGACGATATGTATTATATGAGTTATGTGTTTTGGTGACCGAAGGTTGTTCGGGGTCCCGGATGAGATCACAGACATGATGAGGAGTCTCGAAATGGTCGAGAGGTCAATACTGATATATTGGAAGGTTGTGTACGGACACCGGAATGGTTTCGAAGAGGTTCGGGGATTTTTCGGAGTACCAGGAGGTTACCGGAACCCCCCGGGAAAGTTAATGGGCCTCATGGGCCATAGTAGAGAGGAGGAGGCAGGCCACGGGAGGTGGCGCCCCCCAATGGAGTCCGAATTGGACAAGGGGGAGGGGCACGCCCCCCCTTTCTTTCTCCCTCTCCACCTCTTTCCCCTTTTCCCCTCTCCATTGGAAGGAAGGGGGAGCTGAATGGGACTCCCCCCACTTGGCGTGCCCCTAGGGCCGTCCGGCCTCCCCTTCCTCCTTTATATACGGGGGCAGGGGGCACCCCAAAGGCACATCAATTGTATTAGCCGTGTGCGGTGGCCCCCTCCATCGTTTACTCCTGCGATCATATTGTCGTAGTGCTTAGGCAAACCCCTACGCAGATCACTTCACCAACACCGTCATCACGCCATCGTGCTGACAGAACTCATCGACTCCTTCGTGCCTCTACTGGATCAAGAGTTCGAGGGACGTCATCAAGCTGAACGTGTGCAGAACTCGGAGGTGCCGTACGTTCGGTACTTGATCGGTTGATTCGAGAAGACGTTCCACTACATCAACCGCGTTAAGTTAACACTTCCTCTTTTGGTCTATGAGGGTACGTGGACACACTCTCCCCTCTCGTTGCTATGCATCTCCTAGATAGATCTAGCGTGGGCGTAGGAATTTTTTTGAAATTGCATGCTACATTTCCCAACAGTGGCATCTGAGCCAGGTCTATGCGTAGATGATATGCACGAGTAGAACACAAAGAGTTGTGGGCGCTGATCGTCATACTGCTTACCACCAATGTCTTATCTTGATTCGGCTGTATTGTTGGATGAAGCGGCCCGGACCAACCTTACATGACCGCGTTCATGAGGCTAGTTCCACCGACAGACATGCAACTAGTTTTGCATAAAGGTGGCTGGTGGGTGTCTGTTTCTCCAACTTTAGTTGAATCGAATTTGACTACGGCCGATCCTTGTGAAGGTTAAAATAGCAAACTTGATAAATCGTCGTTGTAGTTTTTGTGCCGTAGGTATGTACAGTTCATGCTAGCAGCCCGTAGCAGCCACGTAAAACTTGCAAGAAACAAAGTAGAGGACGTCTAACTTGTTTTTGCAGGGCATGTTGTGATGTCATATGGTCAAGACATGATGTGATATAAAGATTGTTTTATGAGATGATCATGTTTTGTAAAAGTTATCGGCAACTGGCAGGAGCCATATGGTTGTCGCTTTATTGTATGAAATACAAGCGCTATGTAATTGCTTTACTTTATCACTAAGCGGTAGCGATAGTCGTAGAAGCAATGGTTGGCGAGACGACCACGACACTACGATGGCGATCAAGATATCAAGCCGGTGATGATGGAGATCATGACGTTGCTTCGATGATGGAGATCAAAAGCACAAGATGATGATGGACATATCATGTTACATATTTTGATTGCATGTGATGTTTATCTTTTATGCATCTTATTTCACTGGTACGCATCGGTGCTATACAAACGGTTTTTAACCCCTTTCCGCGATGGCGCTTGGAACCGTCATCTAGTGAGTGTGGGCGATAGGGGGGTCCTTCCCACACGACCCAGAAACCGTCGGGGATAGGGAGCCTTGATGCATACAGTTGCCCCTCTATAATCGTTTCCGATGTCTCGCATATCCGAAACGATTCATCCTTGCTACTCGTTTGTGCTGGCATTGCCATCACAGTTGGAGTTTTGTGGTTTTTACCTAAACCCAGGCAGATTCCAGGCCTAGGCAGATTCCAGGCATGGGAGTTTTCTAGGCACATCACAAACCGTGTATGATAGGTAGACATTCACACACATTTAGTTTTCCCACACCGTATGCGATAGTGTCTAGCATCACACACGCTTTGCAAACAGCAACTGTGTGCATTGTTACACATGTTTCCACTCTGTGAACCGTGTCGGATTATGATGTATATCGCACACGCTGTGCTTTATTAACCATGTGCGCCATAATGACTTGCATTTCGTAATTTCGCCCTAATTTAATTGCTGCTGTTTAAAATTGTACCTAATTTAAACTTGAAAGTAGGCTATAGCTTTATTCATATCCATCAGGTTCAAACAACCAATGCATTATTCAATTCACAGGTACATATGTTTAAGAATTACATAAGCATCAAATAAAGAATGATGAACCGGGGTTTTATACTTGTACTATTACAAATGGTAAAGAAAGAGGCAACACATTCTGGTTGCTGAACAAGGTGAAGCGGAATGGCCCTATTGTGCTCTCCTAGATGCAGAAGACATGCACAACTCTAGTCCAACCCCTTGTGATGGTTGGCCGCCAATCATGTAGTTTGAGAGGTAATCTTGAGTAAACTACTTCAGGATCCACTGCAAAGGAAAAAAGATTCAGACATTGTCATCTAACACAACTCATTACGGGCAGTAAAAAGAAGGCTACAGGGTTCTTACTTACCATCTTGCAGTTCACTGTTGTCTTGCATAAAGTGTAAACATATAGTTTGATTGACATCTTTTGACCCATTTTAATAACAATCTTTATCAGTTTCCTCACTTGATGTTGGTTTATGAATATCTCATTGCCACATACGCAGAAAGGGTTGAAGTGTGGATCTTTGGCAATGACATGTGTACCTAAAAGCACCAAGTTAATATTAGAAGCTAAACAACAATTGCAAAATTATGTAGTACAACACTCCATCCATCCCATTATATAAGATTTTATACATGTATATCTAGACATCATCAGAACATTAAGGTAACACGAACATTAAGGTAACACTCTTCCTTGTTGCTATGTAGCATGGGATTGCATATTTAGTCATTCATTACAATGCATGTTCCTATGTAGCCTCAGATATATTAAATATGACCTAGTTAACCTACTGATAAATGGGTTACAAATATATTCAGTGAAATGTCTGATTCGACGATTAATCCCTTATCATCCCCCAGGCTATATGGTACCAGCTACCGAGATCCTGAACAATAAGTACATATAAGCAATGCGATGAAACTAACCTCGATGGAAAAAACAACACTATTCTCAATATTGTCCTGTATGAGTACATATAAAGGCATGTTAAGCACAACAGGCTAAACATCAACCAAATATATCCATGGTAGACAACATAATCTACAAATGATAGCTTCAGTGTGCAGGCTTAAGCACGCTAGTTAAGCAAAACAAGAAGTGGAAAGGTGTGTTAACTGCATTAGGCATAACATTTATAAACAAGCAAATAGTCATTCAAACTGGTATTGTGCGGGTCTAAAGTACACTAGTTACTGTTAAAAAATGAAAAGGCATGTTAATTGCAATATCCTTAACAACAACCAAATATCGTAATTCATAGTGGTATTGTTGAAACTGTTATTGATGAAATTGAATTGCACGACAAATAGTTGCACATATAGAGCATCACATTGTGAAGAACTGAAATAAACAAGGCATAAGGCCATCTATAGCCGATCCTTTAAAAGTTAGGACTAAAACAATTAGTGGATATATATATACTCCAGCAATTTTTGGCCATTTCTAGTCGATCGCCTAAACTTAATGTTGTAAACTTCAATTTGATCAAGTTCAAAGCAGGTTCAACCGAAAGTAGCATGCATTCAAACATAAACATAGATAGTTTTGCATAACCGAACATAAAACATAAATTTAAACTAAGCTAAACTACTTTCGATCGAAGTAGAGGTCGAGCCAATCCTTCCTCGTCAGGTACGGTGTGCCACGAGCTGGGTCCGGGACGGTGCCGTCATCGGGGTCGTTGGGGAAGGCACTCCTCCACTCGTCGACATCGATCTCCTCGTCCTTGCCGCCCACCTGGATGCCCTCCGCACCGCTGTCCTCGCCGCCTTCGACCTCGTCATCGGAGGAGAACATGATAACCTCGCCGCCCTCCGCACTGCTGTCCTTTCCGCCTTCGACCTCGTCATCGGAGGGGAGCGCTATAATCTTGCCGCCGTCCTCGCCGCCTTCGACCTCATAATCGGAGGAGAGCGCGATAACCTCGCCGACAAAGATCGCCCGCTCCGCCTCCATGAGTTCTGGGTGCTGCCGGCGGAGCTCTTGCATGTAGGCCTCGTCGGCGGCCTCGACCTCGAGGCGCTCCCACGCCTCGCGGTCCTCCCGCGCCATAGACGAGCTCACCAGCCCTGGCTCCGGTGGAACGAGGTGGACCGGATGTGTGCCGAAGGGGAAATTGAGCCTAGCCGTCGTGCCGTGGTAGAGGACCTGCCAGTGGTCGTACTCCATGGTCGTGAGCTCAGCCGTGTGGAAGCTACCGAGCCACCGGTAGGTGTGGGTCTCTCGATATGTAATCTCAGCGACCCACATCCCCCATCGCCGCTACCGGACCCCGAGGTAGGACATTGTGGGTTGCCGGGTCCGAGGGAGGATGGGGAAGTCCTCGAACTAGCGAAGGGGTGCAGCGGCTGGCGGATCGGGGGGCCGGCAACGTCGGATCAATAAAGAGCCCGCGGAAGATGAAGGGGATACCTCGGAGGCCACCTCACCGGCGTCAGGCGAAGAGGCTATGATAAACCTCTCTTGGGCCATTGGCTCCTCGAGCTCCCCGGCACACATGCAGAGGTTGAGGATGGAAGTGGCAGCGATGGGGGCGACCTATAAATGGTTACGGGGGTGGTCTGTGTCGGTGAGCGCAGGTTTTGTGGAGTGTGTGGTGTGTGTGTGTGTGGGGGGGGGGTTAAGGTGGTGTTTGAGGAAATACTACGGCAACTGAAAATTTTACTAGGCGGGAGTAAGAAGGCGGGGTTACTAAAAATTTGGATAACGGCGAGCAGATATTTTTGAGATTGTGAGGGATGCAGAGGCGGGAGTATTTGGGGAGCAATCTAGTGTGCTTGACACGCCGGCTGTGGACTGTAGCCGACGCACCTTCTCGCGTAAGCCATAGGTGTACTATACAACAACGGTGCTCCGGGATATTTTGTACTGCATCTCACACGATTGGTGACAATAAACTATGTGGGATTTACTTGATTTTTCATTTTGATTTGAATTACATAATGGGGTCACAGCGGCAATGGACAGTGTTTGAATTGCTAGACCTTTTATCTGCAGTGAACATGCAACTATATGTGTGTCATAAAAAAATTGGAATTATTCAGGGTTCGTTTGGAAATTTTATACGTTAAATTGGTTTTCTAGCAATTTCAGGTGCACAATTCAAAATCAAAGCACATGCTCCAGTCCCTAAAAAACGGGTTGCAAAATCAAATGTTTGTCCTTGGTTGCAAGCTTAGGTCACAGACAAGAAATGAGAATGAATGTCAAACACCTTGACATTGTCGCTCAGCCGCTAACATTGAGATACATGGTTATAAAATTATAGTAAATCCAAAACTCGGCTGAAATTCATGAAACTTGACATGATATCATGGAATGGCATCGACATGCCGTGGTAAACATATTTTCCCATTTGGGCGAGGTTTGGGTATAAGCTTCTCGCAAACCGGAGCTTCTCTCACAACAAGCCAGATGGTTTCAGTAGGGAACGTGCCACCTTGGCGGACAAACGATATATGTTGCCTCTTCTTACTTTCTAAATTTTTCTCGTGTCAACGTAGAACAACACAAGTGTTGTGTCATTTTTTGGGAGTTTTCGGGGTTCTCTTGGACATTTTTATACATTGACTGAGTTTTCTATGCATTCATGTGCATAATTCAAATTTGAACTACATGCACATGCTCCAGTGCATATAAAGTGGTTCAGAATTGGAATGTGTGTCCTTGGTTACATGCTTAAGTCCCATGCAAGAATGAGAATGAATGTAAAACACCTTGCCACCGTCGCTCGGCCGCTAACATTGAGATACTTGGTTTTTGAATTCTAGTAAATCAAAAACGCGTCTAAAATTTATGAACCTTGACACGCTAGCATGGAACGGCATCAACATGCAATGGCAAAAATATTATCCCATTTGGGGCAGGTTGTGGTATATAAGCTTCTCAAAAACTAGAGCTTCTGACAACAAGCCTCATGGTTACGGTAGGGAACATTTCACCTTTCTGGACGAAACGATATCCGTTGCCTCTTCTTGATTTCAATTCTTTTTCTAGTGACAACATAGAACAACATGAGTGTTGTGTTAAATTTTGTGATTTTTCGGGGTTCGTTTGGACATTTGTATGCATTAACTGGGTTTTCTAGGCATTTTATGTGCATAATTCAAATTTTAACTACAAGCACATGCTCCAATGCACTAAAGATGGTTGAAAAATCACATGTGTGTCCTTGGGTGCATGCTTAGGTCCCATGCAAGTGACGGGAATGAATTTCAAACACCAGGGCACTGTTGATTGCCGGCAAAACATTGAGATACCTGGTTTTTAAATTCTAGTAAATCCAAAACTCGTCTAAAACTCATGAAACTTGGCATGCTATCATGGAGCGGCATCAACATGCCATGGTAAAAAAATTGTCCCATTTGGGGCAGGTTCAGGTATAAGCTTCTCACAAACCAGAGCTTCTCACAACAAGCATGATGGTTTTCGATAGGGAACGTCCCACCTTTGGGGACGAAACGATGTCCATTGCATCTTATTGCTTTCAAAAAAAATCTAGTGTCAACATAGAACAACAGGAGTGTTGTGTCAATTTTTGTGATTTTTCGAGGTTCGTTTGGACATTTTTATGCATTAACTGGGGTTTCTAGGCATTTTATGTGCATAATTCAAATTTGAACCACATGCACATGCTCCAGTGCATATAAATTGGTTGAAAAATCAAATCTGTGTCCTTGGGTGCATGCTTAGGTCCCATGCAAGAAATGGGAATGAATTTCAAACACCAGGGCGCTGTTGATTGCCGGCAAAATGTTGAGATGCCTGGTTTTTAAATTCTAGTAAACCCAAAATTCGTATGAAATTCATGAAACTTGGCATGCTATCATGGAATGGCACCCGACATGCTATGACATTTTTTGTGACCATTTTGATAGAAGGCGCACTCGAATAATGACAGCCAACAAAGGCATTTTGAAAAAATAGCTACCACTTTAATATCTCAAACGTTTGTATAATTCAAACTGTGTGTGTTCTGTTAACCATTCACGTGATGCCACGTGTCTTGGTTTTAATGGCTATAGGAGGTGCCGTGTGGACAGCTGCTTGACCTTGACTTAACGGGAGGCGTGTGAGCGCAATCCGGTGCACAGGTTAACCGAGAGGCGTGCAAGTTGTCCTCCAATGCGCAGGCTCACCGGGAAGCATGCGAGCTGTACGTTGTGCATTCTCACTAGGAAGCGAGCCCTTTGACTTCCATGGGTCGTTGCCATCGACCGCTACCTCTTAGCGGCGCCAGTTGTCGTCCTCCCAAGCCCGCCCGTCGATCGCGCGACAACATGATGTTTGATTTGCAAGTGAAGAACATTTTGTGTTGCCTTGAAGACTTCAACAACGGCGCCCCGGAGGACGACAACTACAACGACAGCGCGGCACGCCGCCTCCGCCGCCGCTGGAAATAGTTTTTTTAGGGTTTAATACTGTATCTCAAATTCTCGATCATATGAATATAAATTCGCAGTGTGACTGAATGAAAGATATGGTTTGAACGAACTTGCGTTTTTCCCTCTTAATGTACAGACTTATCAAACGATTTTCTTTTGAAAAAAACGTCAATGGTTTTAAAATATAAAACACTCATCACAAACATTTTAGTTAGAACACCTGTATGCAAACCGACAGCTTCCACAGGAAGCCAAGGGAAAATATGCCGAGCAGGATTTCTGCATCCCTTCAACGCAAGTGGTTGTTCTGCATGACCCGTGTGCAACCACGTACAAACAATTGGGTAAGATTTGCATATCTGTCATTTTGGGTATGTTGCCATTTGTCAAACTGGAAAGATTCACATTTGTTTATCTAGTAACATTGTCATTTGTCGACCTTGTAACACTGTGATTTGTCAAAATATGCAGCTAAAAGTCACTAGCACTATCTAATTTTTGCAACTAAAATCACTAGCACTGTTCATATGGACACCACTAGCAGGCGTGAGTTGATGGACGCATATGCAAATGTACCATTGATTACATACAACAAGTCATCAACCCACAACGACAACGAGGATACAAGTTGGATTATAGATCATTTCCAACAAAACATTCTACTAAGTTTTTCTCACACAACAAATAACAAAGCGATGAAATGAACTTCAGCTCAACCACTCGTCGGAGTTGGAAACGCTTGCTTTGAACCAGAAGTGATTCTATGGGAAGGGCCAGCTACTGTCAATCTTGAGACCAATGCAGGACTAATCATCCAGGCTGAAGCGGCCTATGTCAGGACCCATATTGGGATGGTAGGGAAGCATAGCAATGTCCGAGGTATAGATACATTTGCTTCTCATAAATGGTAGTAATGTTGTGTCAACAGCAGCTAGATCGCCTTCCACCATCATTGGATAGTTTTGTCCAAGGAAGAGCGAGTTTCCTCCAAGACTTTCAATACTGAACCAGGGAGAAGGTGTTGGCGCTAGTACACTAGTATCCATCCCGAATACGCTGCAACAGATGTTGGAATAGGTCCGGAGAGTGTGACCATGCGAGGCAACACCTGCTTCCTTAGTAACATTAGCAGTGCCCTGTATACAGACAAGAAGAGGTGATCCATCAGAATAAGTTGCCAGGTGATACGTCCATTTTTCATCATGCTTTTATATAAATATTTATTGCATTATGGGCTGTTATTACACATTATATCTCAATACTTATGGCTATTCTCTTTTATTTTACCAGGTTTACCATGAAGAGGGGGGATGCCGACAACTGGAATTCTGGCTGGAAAAGGAGCAAACGTTGGAAACCTATTCTGCACAACTCCAAAAGTCCTGATACTCCACGAAACAACTTTTTGGATTTATTAAGAAATTATGAGCAAAAGAAATAGGCCAGGGGCCCCACATCCTGTCCAGGAGATAGGGGGCGCCCAACTAGGGCGCGGCCCCTATCTCCTGGGCCCCCTAGTGGGCTTCCGGCGTCCATCTTCTGCTATATGAAGGGTTTTCCCCTGGAAAAAATCGTGGGCAAGCTTACGGGATGAAACTCCGCCGCCACGAGGCGGAACCTTCGCGGAATAAATCTAGGGCTCTGGCGGAGCTGTTCTGCCGGGGACACTTCCCTCCGGGAGGGGGAAATTATCACCAACGTCATCACCAACAATCCTCTCATCGAGAGGGGGTCAATCTCCATCAACATCTTCACCAGCACCATCTCATCTCAAAACCCTAGTTCATCTCTTGTATCCAATCTTGTATCAAACCCACAAATTGGTACATGTGGGTTGCTAGTAGTGTTGATTACTCCTTGTAGTTGATACTAATTGGTTTACTTGGCGGAATATCATATGTTCAGATCCTTCATGCATATTATTACCCCTCTGATTATGAACATGAATATGCTTTGTGAGTAGTTACGTTTGTTCCTGAGGACATGGGTGAAGTCTTGCTATTAGTAGTCATGTGAATTTGATATTCGTTCGATATTTTGATGAGATGTATGTTGTCTCTCCTCTAGTGGTGTTATGTGAATGTCGACTACATGACACTTCACCATTATTTGGGCCTAGAGGAAGGCATAGGGAAGTAATAAGTAGATGATGGGTTGCTAGAGTGACAGAAGCTTAAACCCTAGTTTATGCGTTGCTTCATTAGGGGTTGATATGGACCCATATGTTTAATGTTGTGGTTAGGTTTACCTTAATACTCCTTTTTGTAGTTACCAGGCTCCACTGAGTATATGGGTCAAACGCTGGCATGATAAAAGGATACAAAAGCGTGAGTTTAACGTAGGAGATTATGTGTTATTGTTCAACTCTCGTTTAAGATTTTATGCAGGAAAACTTCTCTCAAAATGGGAAGGTCCCTACGTTATCGAGGAGGTCTATCGTTCTGGTGCTATAAAAATCAACAACTTTGAAGGCATGAATCCGAGGGTGGTAAATGGTCAAAAAATTAAACATTATATTTCAGGTAATCCTATCAACGTTGAAACTAATATTATTGAATCCATAACCCCTCAGGAATACATAAGAGACACTTTCCAGAACGTTCCAGACTCCGAAAAGGCATAGGTACGTGGTACGGTAAGTAAACCGATTCCAAAACAACTCTAATGGCAATTTTCATCAGTTTTGGATTATTTAAGGATTTTAGGAAGAAAGAAGTAGTCCAAAAGGGACACGAGGCTCCCACAAGAGAGGAGGGCTGTCACATCCCTAGTTCTGGTATGACCTAGACTAGCTAGTCATGTCTGCATCATGTTTAAATTCCATTTAAATTTGAAATGAGGATTTGTGAAACCTTCATAATCATTTCTGGAAATGACCCAAATAAAAGTGCTCCAAAAAGGTCCAAGAAAATGCTCATGTTGCTCTCTGAAAATATTGGACAGAGATAAAAATCAAACCAATATTTTTAGGAGCTCCTAAGTATTTATTTTGGGCATTTGGAATTAATGCATAATTATTTGCATTGGCTATATATTTGTTATATATATAATATATGTCCAAAAATTATGCCATTTGTTGAGGAGCTCTGGAATGATACCACTAGTTCCTACAAAAATTGGCATAGGAAATAAAATGATTTAGTATTTTTATTAAATCAAAACATATGTCAGAAAAATAGAAAAGAAAAACAAAATGGGAAAAAACCTACCTGGCGCTTACCTCCCTGTGCAGCCTGGCCTGGCCCAGTGGCCCAACAGGCCGGCCCAGCCAGCAGGCAGCCCAGCCCAACTGCCAGGAGCTTCTTCAAGCTCCTGCCAGTAGGAGCTGCTGCATGGCCGCGCCACAGCCGGCCGTGGCCATGTCTCCCCGCCACCTCCTGCTTCTCCCTCTCATCGCCTGGATCACCCGCGCGACGCCACGCACGCCCCACACCTCTCTCCCTCTCTCTCATTCCTCCCCCTCCCCTGGTCTCTCTCCCACATGCACGGCCGAACGCCACCGTCGCCGCTGCTCGCCGTCACCATAGCCACCGCCTCCTCCTTGCCTCTCTGACATGCGCAGGAGCTCCGCCTCCTCGCCCTGAAGCTCTCCACCGGGCCACGCAAGCCGGAGCGCCCTGGAACACCGTCAACATCGCCATCTTCGCCTCCGGCCGCCGGAGATCGTCCTTGCTGCCACGCTGCCGTTCAGCCTTCCCCGAGCTCGTTGATGACACCATCGAGACTGCTGTGATCCCCGCCATCGATTCCCCCTACTCCCCTGCCCTTCTGCACCCTCCAGCCCCTCTGCCGCTCGAGCCGGAGCTCCAGCCGTCGCTGCGAGCTCTGCTCCGGCGAGCTCCGGCCTCCCCAGCTCCTCCCCCTGCCCCACTGGATGCGCGCGAGCACCAGCTCATCGGAGATGGTCTCCGCCGCCCGAATGGACACCGGAGGGCAAATCCCGAGCCCTCCGCCGCGTTCGGCCTCGCTGGCGGCTAAACGCCGGCGGGTTTGACCGCCTTGACCCCGCTAGCCTGACAAGTGGGCCCAGGCCCCTGCTAATTGTAGTTAAATGTTAATTGAACTTAATTAGCCTGCTGATACTGACATGTGGGCCCCAGGACACTAACTAAACTAGATTAATGTTAGATTAACACTAAGTAAATTAGATTAGTTAGATTAGACACTGACATATGGGTCCCACTGGTTAGGTTTGACCTGGACCGACCTGTTGACCTGCTGATGTCACTCAGACGTCATGTTGATGCAGTTATTTATTTTCTGGATTTAAATTTAATCAGGAAATTCCAGAAAATTATATAAACTTCAAAAAATCATACAAATTCAACCGTAGCTCAGATTGAAAGAATTTATATATGAAAAATTATCAAAAAAATTCAATCTATCCATCTGTACCAGTTTCATGCATGACAAACCAACCTAAACCTGCTGTATAGGTAAAAACATATAAATGGCATATATGAGACTTAACTTGGAGTTGCATTTGAATTCTTGATTCAAATGGACTTCAACCAAATGAATGCTAGCTGCATTAGCTCAAACAACATCACATCTACATGCCATGATCATGCATCATATTGTTGCATATGCTTGTGTTTTGATTGTCGACACCGTTCCTTCTCGATAGGTCCTGCTCCGAAGAGTGTTCCAGAGTACCTGTCCGAGGAGCAGTGCCTACCCTGTTGATCTATCAGGCAAGCAAACCCCCTTGTTCATTCCGATACAATCCTACTCTCTCGCTCCTGCTCTCATTTATTGCATTAGGACAACAATGATTCAATTGCTACTTTGTGCTGCGGTAGTTGAACCCATTCCTTTGCATGACCTGTCATTGCCACAGTAAATAGTTGAAACCCACTAGCATGTGTAGGAGTTGATTGAAGCCATTGTTGCGTTCCTACCATGCCATGCCTGCTATTGCTTAGAGTGTGTCAGGTCTGATTCATTGGGAATGAATTGGAGTGCAGTGTTCTATGTTCTAATGCTGAGAGTTTAGTGTGTGAACACAATTTGGTAAATGTAGCGGTGAGAGGCCATGTAGGAGTACATGGTGGGTTGTCTCACTAGAACCGTCCTTAAGCACTGAGTTCTGTGTATGTTGTCCAATGACTAGCTAGTACCACACATTGGAATAATTAAGTGCCCCTCTCGACTTATTAACCCACTTGATCTCTGTCCAGGAGTCGCAACTAGTTTTTGGTGTTTGTAGGTAGTGCTATTTTTCTACCAAGTGGCACCCGGCAGGGTGGGCTTGGGACAGACTAGGCACACATGGCCTGGTGTACCGAGTGGCACCCGGATGGTGGGCTCGGGAACCCTGCACACATCGTTTGGGGCCATGAGCGACACCCCGGACGGATCTCCTTGCGGATGGAACCCGAATAGGCGATAAACCTGGGCTAGAGTCTTGTGTGGTTAGTCAGGTCGTGGCCGACACCCTCGCCAGGCTTACGCTTGAAGGTTGCCGAGTTACATGACGTGTACATGGCAGTAAGTGGCGAGAGCGTGTGTGAAGAAATACACCCTTGCAGGGTTAACATGATCTATTCGAATAGCCGGGTCCGCGGTTATGGACTTCTTGGATGCCTACATGGTACATAGACAACTTGAAGTGGATACTCTAAAATGCTCAAGACAAAGTGTGAGTGCTATGGATGGCCTTCTCGTAGGGAGACGGGGATGAATCCATAGTAGTGTATTATGTGGTGATTAGTGGACTTGTGTGCGCCATATCACCTCAAAGAAGTTTCTCGTAGTCGTAGAACAGGATAGCCACTGAGTCAAAGCTGGCTTGCTGCAAACTAAACCCCACATTACCCCCTTGATACAATTGCATGTATGATAGGATCTGATGTAAGTCTTGCTGAGTACCTTTGTACTCATGTTGCTTTATTTATGTTTTTGCAGTGGAGACTTCGGTCTTACTAGTTTCTGTGGACTTCGACAAGTAGCTTGTACCTCAGCTATGATCTTGATCGGATGTTGTAGATAGTCAGGCTCTTCAGCCTTTTTCATTTGTAGATGTCTGTACTCAGACATGCAATACTTCTGCTTGTTGTTTGTATGCTCTGAATGTTGGGTCGTGTGACCCCTGTTTGCAATAAATGCTATGATGGCTCTTGAGCCTTATCTATATGAGTTGTTGAGTTATGCTGTGATGCCATGTTGTACATCACATACTTGCATGTTATGTGTACGTGTAATGTGTATTGCTATCTGTGGGATCTGACTATCTAGTTGTTTATCCTTAGTAGCCTCTCTTACCGGGAAATGTCTCCTAGTGCTTCCACTGAGCCCTGGTAGCTTGCTACTGCTCCGGAACACTTAGACTGGCCGGCATGTGTCCTTCTTCGATCCTGTGTCTGTCCCTTCGGGGAAATGTCACGCGGTGTCTACTGGAGTCCTGTTAGCCTGCTACAGCCCGGTTTACTAGAGTCCTGCTAGCCTAGTTGCTATAGCCCGGATTCACTCGCTGATGACCGACACGTTTGATGCTGGGTCATGTATGCCTGTCCCTGTAAGTTAGTGCCACTTTGTGTTCATGACTAGCCATGTCAGCCCGGGTTCTTTGTCATATGGATGCTAGCGACACTATCATATACGTGTGCCAAAAGGCGCAAACGGTCCCGGGCATGGTAAGGCGACACCCGTGGGAATACCGTGCGTGAGGCCGCAAAGTGATATGTGGTGTTACATGCTAGATCAGTGTGGCATGGAATCGGGGTCCTGACAGCTTTGGTATCAGAGCCTGACTGCCTGTAGGATTACCAAGCCAAACTAGTCGAAGTTGAGTCTAGTAATTCTTTAGTTATGTAAGGGAATTGATTGTGGGAAGGAACGTAAGGCTCTTTTTACTCCTTTACCTCACGGCCTTCTGATCTGAGTCATCCTATCTTTCCTACGGGGTTAAGGAACTAGGCTTCTCTTCCGTCTATCAGGATCACGTGTTACTACTCTGTAGTCCCATAGGATTGGTTGATCAGAGTCATATCCCAGTTTCGAGTACTTCCGGTGTAGCCTGTTCAGTATGATCTCAGAACCTTGAGTGGTGATGTTGAGTGGTTGTACTACCCCATTTTTGGCAGGATGTCTCATTTTGAGCACTTTACTGCCGTTATGCTGCTGGAATTACCCTAGGAGTTCGAGAGTTACTAATTCCCTTGTCTTACATTCTACAGCCTATAGTTGATGCTGATTCCATCCTTGGTTTCGTTTATCAGGATGTCATCAGTTAAGCGAAGTTCTGCTGCTCGTAGCCAGAACCACGGAGATGGTAGAGATGAGGATCCTCCCGACCAGCCTTCGTTGGCAGAGTTCATGTTAGAGATGGATAGAAACAAGCGTGAGTCTAACCGCTTGTTGGCACGTATCGAGGAGAACACCGCACATCAGTTCAAAGGGTCTGTAACCATTCATGATTTCATTCGCTTGCACCCACCTACCTTTCATCATTCCATCAAGCCACTCGATGCGGATGACTGGCTCCGTAGCATCACTCATAAGCTACGTTCCGCGAATGTAGCTGAAGATGACAAGGTCACCTATGCCACATACCACCTGGAAGGTCCTGCTAGTCTTTGGTGGCAGAACTATGAGGCTATGCTTCCAGCTGGCTAGATTCCTACCTGGAGAGATTTCACTGAGGCTTTTCTCGAGCATCACATTCCCGAGGCCCTCATCGATCGCAAGAGAGAAGAGTTCTGTAGTTTCACCCAGAGCAAGATGGCTGTTGATGCTTATAGTAGAGAGTTTGAGAACCTCGCTCGCTATGCCACAGAAGAGGTGTCCACGGACGCCAAGAAGCAGGCTAGGTTCTGGAAGGGTCTCAACCCCAAGTTGCGTCGTGATCTCCACCTGCATCATTGTGATACATTCCAAGCTCTTGTGAACAAGGCTATTAATGCAGAGACAACTCAGCTCACTTACGAGGAGTCTCGGAAGCACACCCGTGATTTGGGATCTTCCTCCGGTTCTAGTTCTTAGAAGCGCCGGATTTGGGTTCCAAACTCCGTCTTCCTTCCGGATATTCACCGAGGCCATCTTATGTGGCGCCTCACCCAGCTCAGTCGTATGTTCCACCCAGGACTACTGGTAGACCGCTTGTTAGTGCAGGTCCACGTCCAACTTCAGGGACTTGCTTCACATGCGGGAAGCCAGGACACTATGCATGTGACTGCTCTCAGACTAGTTATGCTCCACCCCAGCCCGAGAAGACTGTTGGCTGTGTTAAGCCATCAAGCAAGACGATCAGTGTCAAGTAAGCCCCCACTGAACATGGACGTGTGCATCATGTCTCAACTAAAGACGCTCATGATGATCCGAATGTCGTTCTTGGTACACTCCTTGTCAATTGTCATCCAGCATCGGTTCTATTCGATACTGGAGCATCTCACTCCTTCATTTCTGAAGGCTATGCTCGTTTGCGCGACATGTCATTTTGTGATATGCCAACTCTGCTTGAAATCCAAACCCCAGGGTCTAGATGGCAGACCACCAGAATCAGCTATGGTAATGAAATCCTTGTTGATAGAATTGTATTTCTTGCATCACTTGTAGCCCTCAAGTCCTCAGATATTAACATCATCTTGGGTATGGACTGGATGACAGCTCATCATGCCAAGATTGATTGTTACACCAGGTCTGTTTAGCTTACACACCCATCTGGCAAGACAGTCACTGTCTCCACTAGAGTTGCAAAGCGTCAGCTCTATTCTCTTAATGCCAGCCCTCTCCCAGACCTTGAAGATATCCCGGTAGTCCGTGACTTTTCGGATGTCTTTCCAGAGGAACTGCCAGGTGTTCCACCTGACAGGGATGTAGAGTTCGTCATAGATCTTATCCTAGGTACCGCTCCAATCTCTAGGAGACCTTACAAAATGTCACCCTTAGAACTAGCTAAGCTTAAGAAACAACTTGATGAGTCCTTGCAAAAGGGTTTCATCCGTCCTAGTTCTTCTCCTTGGGCTTGCCCCGTCCTCTTCGTCAAGAAGAAGGATGGTACGGACCGGATGGTTGTAGATTATCGTCCCGTTAATTTGGTTACGATAAAGAACAAATATCCGCTCCCCAGGATCAATGACCTGTATGATCAGCTCGTTGGATCCTCAGTCTTTGACAAGACGGATTTGAGGTTAGGCTACCACCAAATCAAGATCAGAAATGGGGACATCCCAAAGACGGCCTTTGTCACTCGTTATGGCCAGTACGAGTACACCGTCATGTCTTTCGGTCTAACCAACGCTCCAGCTACATTCTCCCGCTTGATGAACTCGATCTTCATGGAGTACTTAGATAAGTTTGTCATGGTTTACCTCGATGATATCCTTATTTACTCGAAGAATGAGGAAGAGCATGCCGAACATCTTAGACTCGTGTTAGAAAAACTCAGAGAGCACTGCCTTTATGCCAAGTTCTCCAAGTGCGAATTTTGGTTGCCAGAAGTGATCTACCTAGGCCACGTAATCTCTGGTAAGGGCATTGCTATCAATCCCGAGGGAGTTAAGGCCGTTCTCGATTGGACTCCACCTGAAACCGTTAAACAAGTTAGGAGTTTCCTTGGTCTAGCCAGCTATTGTCGCCGCTTTGTTGAAACTTCTCTAAAGTGGCCAAACCTCTCACGGATCTTCTCAAGAAAGATAAAAGGTTTGAGTGGTCCCCACAGTGTGAGTACAGTTTTCAGGAACTGAAAAGGCGCCTGACTTCTGCTCCCATACTTGTGCCACCAGATTTCACTAAAGACTTTGTTATCTACTACGATGCTTCACGACAGGGACTAGGTTGCATTCTTATGCAGGATCGTCATGTGATTGCCTATGCATCTCGACATGTGCATCCACATGAGGAGAATTATCCTACACATGGTCTAGAGCTTGCAGGCATAGTCTATGCACTCAAGACCTAGCGACATTACCTTCTTGGTAAACGTTGCGAGATCTACACCGATCACTAGAGTCTCAAGTATATCTTCACCCAACCAGATTTGAACCTTAGGCAAAGACATTGGTTGGAGTTGATCTCAGATTATGATATAGGGATTACCTACACCCCAGGCAAAGCCAATGT
The DNA here is from genome assembly GCF_018294505.1 of Triticum aestivum. NCBI lineage: Eukaryota > Viridiplantae > Streptophyta > Magnoliopsida > Poales > Poaceae > Triticum > Triticum aestivum. The sequence goes on from NC_057804.1 coordinate 461,552,246, forward strand.
CATGGCTGATGCGCTAAGTCGTAAATCCTATTGCAACAACCTCATGTTGCAGCAGGGCCAACCACTTCTCCATGAGGAATTCTGTAAGCTTAACCTTCACATTGCTCCTTACGGATTCCTTTCTACCTTGGTGGCGAAACCTACCCTCGAGGATCAGATCATTACTGACCAGAAGTTTGATAGGGGTGTTATCCGCATCAAGAGAAACATTAAGAAGGGAGTTGGTGGATGTTTCTCTATGGATGATCGAGGTGTTGTTTTCTTTGAGAATCGCTTGGTGGTTCCCAAGAATCAACATCTTCGACAACTGATTCTTAAGGGGGCGCATGAATCTCCTCTCACGATTCATCCCGCTAGTACTAAGATGTATCAGGACCTACGCCAGAGGTTCTGGTGGCCTAGGATGAAGAGAGAGATTGCTCAGTTCATTGCTAACTGTGATGTTTGTCGTCGCGTTAAGGCAGAGCATCAGAGACCTGCTGGCACCCTTCAGCCTTTAGCTATTCCTGAGTGGAAATGGGATAACGTTGGTATGGATTTCATCACCGGCTTTCCCAGGACCAAGAAAGGGAATAACGCTATCTTCGTAGTCATTGATCGTCTTTCCAAAGTGGCTCACTTCCTTCCTGTTCGAGAGAGTATCACCGCTAGTCAGCTCGCTGACTTATATATTTCTCGAATAGTATCACTTCATGGTGTTCCACTAGAGATCAATTCAGACCGTGGCAGTCTTTTCACTTCTCATTTCTGGGAGAGTTTCCAAACTACCATGGGAACCTATCTTTCCTTCAGCACCGCTTTCCACCCTCAGTCGAGTGGTCAGGTGGAAAGGGTCAACCAAATTCTCGAAGACATGCTTAGATCTTGCGTTATCTCTTTCGGTATGGATTGGGAGAAATGTCTTCCTTTCGCCGAGTTTGCTTATAACAATAGCTATCAATCCAGTCTCAAGAAAGCTCCTTTCGAGATTCTCTATGGACGAAGATGTCGAACACCCTTGAACTGGTTAGAAACCGGTGAAAGACAACTCTTTGGACCGGACATGATCCAGGAGGCAGAAGAGCAAGTTCGCATCATTCGTGAGAATTTGAAAACAACCCAGTCTCGTCAAAAGATCCAGTATGATCGTCATCATAAGGATATGACTTATGAAGTTGGCGACAAAGCTTACCTTCGGGTTACTCCTTTGAAGGGTACCCATCGCTTCGATATCAAGGGCAAGTTGGCTCCTCGTTACATTGGTCCTTTTTGCATTCTCGCTAAACGAGGAGAGGTTGCCTACCAGTTGGAACTAACCCCACATCTTTCCAGAGTGCATGATGTCTTCCATGTCTCTCAACTCAGGCGTTGCTTCTCGGATCCCATCCACGGAGTGGACCACGAAACGCTTGATCTCCAAGATAACCTCATATATCGAGAGTACCCTATTCGCATTCTTGATCAAGCAGAGCATGTCACCCGACGTCATAACATCAAGTTTCTCAAGGTTCAGTGGTCTCATCATTCCAAGAGAGAAGCTACTTGGGAGCAAGAGGATCGTCTTCGACTGGAGTACCCCGCTTTCTTTCCGTCGACCCCTGAATCTCGGGACGAGATTCTTTCAAGTGGGGGCGAGTTGTCACATCCCTAGTTCTGGTATGACCTAGACTAGCTAGTCATGTCTGCTTCATGTTTAAATTCCATTTAAATTTGAAATGAGGATTTGTGAAACCCTCATAATCATTTCTGGAAATGACCCAAATAAAAAGTGCTCCAAAAAGGTCCAAGAAAATGCTCATGTTGCTCTCTGAAAATATTGGACAGAGATAAAAATCAAACCAATATTTTTAGGAGCTCATAAGTATTTATTTTGTGCATTTGGAATTAATGCATAATTATTGCATTGGATATATATTTGTTATATATAATATATGTCCAAAAATTATGCCATTTGTTGAGAAGCTCTGGAATAATACCACTAGTTCCTACAAAAATTGGCATAGGAAATAAAATGATTTAGTATTTTTATTAAATCAAAACATATGTCAGAAAAATAGAAAAGAAAAACAAAATGGGAAAAAACCTACCTGGCGCTTACGTCCCTGTGCAGCCTGGCCTGGCCAAGTGGCCCAACAGGCCGACCCAGCCAGCACGCAGCCCAGCCCAACTGCCAAGAGCTTCTTCAAGCTCCTGCCAGTAGGAGCTACTGCGTGGCCGTGCCACAGCCGGCCATGGCCACGTCTTCCCGCCACCTCCTGCTTCTCCCCCTCGTCGCCTGGATCACCCGCGCGACGCCACGCACGCCCCACATCTCTCTCCCTCTCTCTCATTCCTCCCCCTCCCCTGGTCTCTCTCCCACACGCACGGCCGAACGCCATCGTCGCTGCTGCTCGCCGTCACCGTAGCCACTGCCTCCCCCTCGCCTCTCTGACATGCGCAAGAGCTCCGCCTCCTCACCCTGAAGCTCTCCGCCAGGCCACGCAAGCCGGAGCGCCCTGGAACACCGTCAACATCACCATCTTCGCCTCCGGCCGTCGGAGATCGTCCTTGCCGCCACGCCGCCATTCGGCCTTCCCCTAGCTCGTTGACGACGCCATCGAGACCGCTGTGAGCCCCGCCATCGATCCCCCCTACTCCCCTGCCCTTTTGCGCCCTCCAGCCCCTCTGCCGCTCGAGCCCGAGCTCCGGCCTCCGCCGCGAGCTCTGCTCCGGCGAGCTCCGGCCTCCCCGGCTCCTCCCCCCTGCCCCACTGGATGCGCGCCTGCCGCTCGAATGGACACCGGAGGGCAAATCCCGAGACCTCCGCCGCGTTCGGCCTCGCCGGTGGCTAAACACCGTCTGGTTTGACCGCCTTGACCCCGCCAGCCTGACAAGTGGGCCCAGGCCCCTGCTAATTGTAGTTAAATGTTAATCGAACTTAATTAGCCTGCTGATACTGACATGTGGGCCCTAGGCCACTAACTAAACTAGATTAATGTTAGATTAACGCTAACTAAATTAGATTAGTTAGATTAGACACTGACATATGGGTCCCACTGGTCAGGTTTGACCTGGACCGACCCGCTGACCTGCTGATGTCACTCAGACGTCATGTTGACACAGTTATTTATTTTCTGGATTTAAATTTAATCAGGAAATTCCAAAAAATTATATAAACTTCAAAAAATCATACAAATTCAACTATAGCTCAGATTGAAATAATTTATATATGAAAATTATCAGAAAAATTCAATCTATGCATCTGTACCAGTTTCATGCATGAAAAACCAACCTAAACCTGCTGTATAGGTAAAAACATATAAATGGCATATATGAGACTTAACTTGGAGTTGCATTTGAATTCTTGATTCAAATGGACTTCAACCAAATGAATGCTAGCTGCATTAGCTCAAACAACATCACATCTACATGCCATGATCATGCATCATATTGTTGCATATGCTTGTGTTTTGATTGTCGACACCGTTCCTTCTCGATAGGTCCTGCTCCAGAGAGTGTTCCAGAGTACCTGTCCGAGGAGCAGTGCCTACCCTATTGATCTATCAGGCAAGCGAACCCCCTTGTTCATTTGGATACAATCCTACTCTCTCGCTCCTGCTCTCATTTATTGCATTAGGACAACAACGATTCAATTGCTACTTTGCGCTGCGGTAGTTGAACCCATTCCTTTGCATGACCTGTAATTGCCATAGTAAATAGTTGAAACCCACTAGCATGTGTAGGAGTTGATTGAAGCCATTGTTGTGTTCCTACCATGCCATGCCTGCTATTGCTTAGAGTGTGTCAGGTCTGATTCATTGGGAATGAATTGGAGTGCAGTGTTCTATGTTCTGATGCTGAGAGTTAAGTGTGTGAACATGATTTGGTAAAGGTAGCGGTGGGAGGCCATGTAGGAGTACATGGTGGGTTGTCTCACTAGAACCGTCCTTAAGCACCGAGTTCTGTGTATGTTGTCCAATGACTAGCTAGTACCACACATTGGAATGCTTAAGTGCCCCTCTTGACTTATTAACCCACTTGATCTCTGTCCAGGAGTCGCAACTAGTTTCTGGTGTTTGTAGGTAGTGCTATTTTTCTACCAAGTGGCACCCGGCAGGGTGGGCTTGGGACAGACTAGGCACACATGGCCTGGTGTACCGAGTGGCACCTGGATGGTGGGCTCGGGAACCCTGCACACATCGTTTGGGGCCGTGAGTGACACCCCAGCCGGATCTCCTTGCGGATGGAACCCGAATAGGCGATAAACCTGGGCTAGAGTCTTGTGTGGTTAGTCAGGTCATGGCCGACACCCTCGCCAGGCTTCCGCTTGAAGGTTGCCAAGTTACATGACGTGTACGTGGCGGTAAGTGGCGAGAGCGTGTGTGAAGAAGTACACCCCAGCAGGGTTAACATGATCTATTCGAATAGCCGGGTCCGCGGTTATGGACTTCTTGGATGCCTACATGGTACATAGACAACTTGAAGTGGATACTCTAAAATGCTCAAGACAAAGTGTGAGTGCTATGGATGGCCTTCTCGTAGGGAGACGGGGATGAATCCATAGTAGTGTATTATGTGGTGATTAGTGGACTCGTGTGCGCCATATCACCTCAAAGAAGTTTCTCGTAGTCGTAGAACAGGATAGCCACTGAGTCAAAGCTGGCTTGCTGCAAACTAAACCCCACATTACCCCCTTGATACAATTGCATGTATGATAGGATCTGATGTAAGTCTTGCTGAGTACCTTTGTACTCATGTTGCTTTATTTATGTTTTTGCAGCGGAGATTTCGGTCTTACTAGTTTCTGTGGACTTCGACAAGTAGCTTGTACCTCAGCTACGATCTTGATCGGATGTTGTAGATAGTCAGGCTCTTCAGCCTTTTTCATTTGTAGATGTCTGTACTCAGACATGTAATACTTCTGCTTGTTGTTTGTATGCTCTGAATGTTGGGTCATGAGACCCATGTTTGCAATAAATGCTATGATGGCTCTTGACCCTTATATATATATATATGAGTTGTTGAGTTATGCTGTGATGCCATGTTGTACAACACATACCTGCATGTTATGTGTACGTGTAATGTGTATTTCTATCTGTGGGATCTGACTATCTAGTTGTTTATCCTTAGTAGCCTCTCTTATTGGGAAATGTCTCCTAGTGCTTCCACTGAGCCCTGGTAGCTTGCTACTGCTCCGGAACACTTAGGCTGGCCGGCATGTGTCCTTCTTCGATCCTGTGTCTGTCCCTTCGGGGAAATGTCACGCGGTGTCTACTGCAGTCCTGTTAGCCTGCTACAGCCCGGATTCACTCGTTGATGACCGACACGTTCGATGCTGGGTCATGTATGCCTGTCCCTGTAAGTTAGTGCCACTTTGGGTTCATGACTAGCCATGTCAGCCCGGGTTCTTTGTCATATGGATGCTAGCGACACGATCATATACGTGTGCCAAAAGGCGCAAACGGTCCCGAGCATGGTAAGGCGACACCCGTGGGAATACCATGCGTGAGGCCGCAAACTGATATGAGGTGTTACATGCTAGATCGGTGTGGCATGGAATCGGGGTCCTGACAAGGGCGCCCCCTGTAGGGTGAGCCCCCCTGTCTCGTGGGAACCTCGTGTGCCTCCCGGACTTCGTTTTCTTGTATGTTACGTATTTTGGTCAGTAAAAATTCATTATATATACTCCCAAAGGTTTTAACCACCGTATCACGCAAATATCCTCTGTTTTCGTTTCGAGCTGTTTCTGTTTCAGATCTAGAGCATCATGTCGTCTTCAAGCGCTCCCAAGGACAAGTTTTTCTAGAGGGTTATCAACCCCTATCTTGCGGAGGTGCTGCATCACCCTCAAACCATTGAGATGCGTGAGGGGGTGTTGCACATTCGCGATGAGGAAGGACCAAGGCGTACTGGGAGCATGGAGACAAAGCTCGAAGCCATGGAACAAGAAGTTTTCAAGTGTCAAGGGATGGTGGAGTGTGGACTCAACACCAACCAGATGATGATCACGGACTTCACCAACAACCACAAGCTGGATGCCAAAGTCATTGGGGAGACCATCTTCAAGCTTCAGAAAATCGAGCACCTCCAAGCCCAGATTTATGACCTGCAAAACCAGAACTGTGAGTATGAATATAGATTCAAGCGAATGAGTTTGGCTACAGATTTAAGGATCCCAAAGAGTCGATAATCCTTTTATGATGGAGAGCCTATGCCTTGGAAGACGGACGACATGCCTACTTCATCAACAACTCCTACTTCACCACCTCCAAAGAAATAATCACATGGGTATGGGCACTCCCCTTGGCAACTGCCAAGCTTGGGGGAGGTGCCCTAGTATCGTATCACCATCACGCTCCTATATTTACCACTTTATTTAGTTCGATCCTTTTAGTAGTATCTTCATCTATTAGTTCGAAGTTTTGTTATCAAGTAGTTTTGAGTTTTTCGTTGTGATCCCTTTATGTAATCGAGTCCGTGTGCTATATATAATAAAGATTAGTGTTGAGTCAAGGGCTTTGCTATGTTGCTATGATCTTGAGAAAGTAGAAAGAACAAAAGAGTTCATATTGATCTTATGGATAGTGATAACTTCACACATAGAAAGTATGAGGCATAAAAATTGTTGAGGGATGATGAACGTAGCCTTGGTCATCGTTGCAATTAATAGGAAGTAATAAGGAAAGAGGGGTTCACATATAAATATATTATCTTGGACATCTTTTATGATTGTGAAGCACTCATTAAGTATGACATGCTAAAAGAGTTGACGTTGGACAAGGAAGACAGCGTAATGGTTTATGTTTTCCGACATCTCAGTTAAAGTATATTGTCATTGACCTTCCAAAACATGTTGAGCTTGCCTTTCCCCCTCTTGCTAGCCAAATTCCTTGCACCAAGTAGAAATACTACTTGTGCTTCCAAATATCCTCAAACCCAGTTTTGCCATGAGAGTCCACCATACCTACCTATGGATTGAGTTAGATCCTTCAAGTAAGTTGTGCAAGCAATAAAAAATGCTCTCTAAATATGTATGACTTATTAGTGCAGAAAAAATAAGCTTTGTAAGAACTTGTTGTGGAAGTAATAAAAGCGACAGATTGCATAATAAAGGTCCACATACAAGGGGCAATATAAAGTGACGTTCTTTTGCACTAAGATTTTGTGCATCAACCCTAAAAGCACATGACAACCTCTTCTTCCCTATGCGAAGGGCCTATCTTTTACTTTATGTTTTTACTTTATGCTTGAGTCAAGGTGATGTTCACCTTTCCCTTTTTCATTTTATCCTTTGGCAAGCTCCTCGTGTTTGAAAGATCATGATACATATATCCAATTGGATGTAAGTTGGTATAGGTTATTATTGTTGACATCACCTAAAGGTGAGTACATTGGGAGGCAACACAATAAGCCCCTATCTTTCTCAGTGTCCGTCTGAAACTTTATAACCACAAGTATTGCGTGAGTGTTAACAATTATAGGGGACTACGAGATGGTTGAGTATGTGAGCTTGCTGAAAAGCTATATTATTGACTCTTTCTGATGTTACGATAAATTGCAATTGCTTCAATGACTGAGATTATAGTTTGTTAGTTCCCAATGAAGTTTTTGAACCATACTTGACATTGTGAAGTGCTTATTACTTGAACATAGGAAATCATATGACAAAATCCATATATGTTGCTGTTATTGGAATGATCATGATGCCCTCATGTCCGTATTTTATTTTTATCGACACCTCTATCTCTAAACATGTGGACATATTTTTCGATTTCGGCTTCCGCTTGAGGACAAGCGAGGTCTAAGCTTGGGGGAGTTGATATGTCCATTTTGCATCATGCTTTTATATCAATATTTATTGCATTATGGGCTGTTATTACACATTATATCTCAATACTTATGGCTATTCTCTCTTACTTTACAAGGTTTACCATGAAGAGGGGGGATGCCGACAGCTGGAATTCTGGCTGGAAAAGGAGCAAACATTGGAAACCTATTCTGCACAACTCCAAAAGTCCTGATACTCCACAAAACAACTTTTTGGATTTATTAAGAAATTATGAGCAAAAGCAATAGGCCAGGGGGCCACACCCTGTCCAGGAGACAGGGCCCCCCTAGGGCCGGCCGCCTATCTCCTGGGCCCCCTGGTGGGCTTCCGGCGTCCATCTTCTGCTATATGAAGGGTTTTCCCCTGGAAAAAATAGTGGGCAAGCTTACGGGACGAAACTCCGCCGCCACGAGGCGGAACCTTGGCAGAATCAATCTAGGGCTCTGGCGGAGCTGTTCTGCCGGGGACACTTCCCTCCGGGAGGGGGAAATCATGACCAACGTCATCACCAACGATCCTCTCATCGAGAGGGGGTCAATCTCCATCAACATCTTTATCAGCACCATTCATCTCAAAATCCTAGTTCATCTCTTGTATCCAATCTTGTATCAAAACCACAAATTGGTACCTGTGGGTTGCTAGTAGTGTTGATTACTCCTTGTAGTTGATACTAATTGGTTTACTTGGTGGAAGATCATATGTTCAGATCCTTCATGCATATTATTACCCCTCTGATTATGAACATGAATATGCTTTGTGGGTAGTTACGTTTGTTCGTGAGGACATGGGTGAAGTCTTGCTATTAGTAGTCATGTGAATTTGGTATTCGTTCGATATTTTGATGAGATGTATGTTGTCTCTCCTCTAGTGGTGTTATGTGAACGTCGACTACATGACACTTCACCATTATTTGGGCCTGGAGGAAAGCATAGGGAAGTAATAAGTATATGATGGGTTGCTAGAGTGACAGAAGCTTAAACCCTAGTTTATGTGTTGCTTCATTAGGGGTTGATATGGACCCATATGTTTAATGTTGTGGTTAGGTTTACCGTAATACTCCTTTTTATAGTTGCGGATGCTTGCAATAGGGGTTAATCATAAGTGGGATGCTTGTCCATGTTAGGGAAGTACCCAAGTGCCGGTCCACCCACATATCAAATTATCGAAGTACCGAACGCGAATCTTATGAACGTGATGAAAACTAGCTTGACGATAATTCCCAATGTGTCCTCGGGAGCTCCTTCCTCATTATTAGAATTTGTCCAGGCTTATCCTTTGGTACATAAAGGATTGGGCCACCTTGCTGCACTTTATTTACTTTATTTACTTTTTGCTCGTTACTATTTATCTTACCACAAAACTATCTATCACCTACTATTTCAGTGCTTGTAGAGAAAACCTTACTGAAAACCGCTTATCATTTCCTTCTGCTCCTCATTGGGTTCGACACTCTTACTTATCGAAAGGACTACGATAGATCCCCTACACTTGTGGGTCATCAAGACTCTTTTCTGGCGCCGTTGCCGGGGAGCATAGCGCTCTTGGTGAGTGGAACTTGGTAAGGAAACATTTATATAGTGTGCTGAAATTTTCTGTTACTTGTCACTATGGAAACTAATCCTTTGAATGGCTTGTTTGGGGTATCTTCACCCAAACTAGAAGAGCAAAGAGATGATCCTCAACCTACTGACCTTATGAGAATATTCACTTTGAGATTCCTTCGGGTATGATAGAAAAACTGCTAGCTAATCCTTTTGTAGGAGACGGAACATTGCATCCCGACTTACACCTTATCTTTGTGGATGAAGTTTGTGGACTATTTAAGCTTGCAGGTATTCCCGATGATGTTGTCAAAAGGAAGGTCTTCCCTTTATCTTTGAAGGGAGATGCAATGACATGGTATAGGCTATGTGATGATACGAGATCTTGGAACTATAAGCGATTAAAGTTGGAATTTCACCAGAAGTTCTATCCTATGCATCTTGTTCGTCGTGATCGTAATTACATATATAATTTTTGGCCTCGCGAAGGAGAAATCATCTCTAAAGCTTGGGGGAGGCTTAAGTCAATGTTATACTCATGCCCTAATCATGAGCTCGCTCGGGAAATGATTATTCAGAATTTTTATGCTCGACTTTCTCTTGATAATCGCAACTTGCTCGATACTTCCTGTGCTGGTTCCTATATGCTGAAGACTATTGATTTCAAATGGGACTTATTGGAAAGAATTAAACGCAACTCTGAAGATTGGGGTTCCGATGATGGTAAGGAGTCAGGTATGACACCTAAGTTTGATTGTGTTAAATCTTTTAGGGATACCAATGTTTTCCGTGGATTTAGCTCTAAGTATGGACTTGACTCTGAGATAGTAGCTACTTTTTGTGAAACTTTTGCTACTCACGTTGATCTCCCTAAAGAGAAGTGGTTTAAATATAATCCTCCTGTTGAAGTGAAAGTAGTTGCACCTATTACAGTCGAAGAGAAGACTATTACATATAGTGATCCTATTATTCCTACTGCTTATGTTGAAAAACCTCCTTTTCCTGTTAGGATAAAAGATCATGTTAAAGCTTTGACTGTTGTTCATAAGAGTAATACTAGGACTTATACACCTCCTGAGCAAATTAATGTCTAACCTGGTATTTCCATGATTAAAGATCTTTTGGATGAGGATTTAGATGGGCATGTTATCTCTTTCTTGGGTGAAACTGCTAATATTGCTAGACCCGATACTAAGACACGTAGACCTGTTGTAGGCACGCCTGTTATTTCTGTTAAAATAGGAGATCATTGTTATCATTGTTTATGTGATATGGGTGCCAGTGTTAATGCGATACCTTATGATCTTTATAAAGAAATTATGCACGATATTGCACCTGTTGAATTAGAAGATATTGATGTTACTATTAAGCTTGCCAATAGGGACACCATTAAACCTATTGGGATTGTTAGAGATGTTGAAGTCTTGTGTGGGAAGATTAAATACCCTGCTAATTTTCTTGTTCTTGGTTCCCCAGAAGATGATTTTTGTCCCATTATTTTTGGTAGACCCTTCTTGAATACTGCTAGTGCTAAGATTGATTGTGAAAAGAATATTGTCACTGTTGGCTTAGATGGTATGTCTCATGAGTTTAATTTCGCTAAGTTTAGTAGACAACATCGTGAAAAGGAACCATCTAGTAAGGATGAAATTATTGGTCTTGCTTCCATTGCTGTTCCTCCAACTGATCCGTTAGAACAATATTTGCTAGACCATGAAAACGATATGTTTATGAAGGAAAGGGAAGAAATAGATGAAGTGTTCTTTAAACAAGAACCTATGCTGAAACATAATCTTCCCGTTGAAATTCTTGGGGATCCCCCTCCACCCAAGGGCGATCCCGTGTTTGAACTCAAACCATTACCTGGTAATTTTAAGTATGCTTATCTTGATGAAAAAGAAATATACCATGTTATTATTAGTGCTAACCTTTCAGAGAAAGAAGAAGAAAGATTATTGAAAACTCTGAAGAAGCACCGAGCTGCTATTGGATATACCCTGGATGATCTTAAGGGCATTAGTCCCACATTATGTCAACACAAAATTTCAATGGAGAAAGATGCCAAACCAGTTAGAGATCCTCAAAGACGATTAAATCCCAAAATGAAGGAAGTGGTAAGAAAGGAGATAGTAAAACTCCTTGAGGCAGGTATTATTTATCCCGTTGCTGATAGTGAATGGGTAAGCCCTGTCCATTGTGTCCCTAAAAATGGAGGTATTACCGTTGTTCCTAATGATAAAGATGAATTGATCCCACAAAGAATTATTACAGGCTATAGGATGGTAATTGATTTCCGTAAGTTAAATAAAGCTACTAAGAAAGATCATTACCCTTTACCTTTTATTGATCAAATGCTAGAAAGGCTATCCAAACACACACATTTTTGCTTTCTAGATGGTTATTCTGGCTTCTCTCAGATACCTGTATCAGCGGGGGATCAATCTAAAACTACTTGTACTTGCCCTTTTGGTACTTTTGCTTATAGACACATGCCTTTTGGTTTATGTAATGCACCTGCTACCTTTCAAAGATGCATGATGGCTATATTTTCTGATTTTTGTGAACAGATTTGTGAGGTATTCATGGATGACTTCTCCGTCTATGAATCATCTTTTGATGATTGTTTGAGCAACCTTGATCGAGTTTTGCAGAGATGCGAAGACACTAGTCTCGTCCTGAATTGGGAAAAGTGTCACTTTATGGTAAATGACGACATTGTCTTGGGGCACAAGATCTCTGAGAGAGGTATTGAAGTTGATAAAGCCAAAGTTGATGCTATTGAAAAGATGCCATGTCCCATGGACATAAAAGGTATAAGAAGTTTCCTTGGTCATGCCGGTTTTTATAGGAGGTTCATTAAGGACTTTTCTAAAATCTCTAGGCCTCAGGCTAACTTATTGCAAAAAGATATTCCTTTTGTCTTTGATGATGATTGTGTAGAAGCATTTGAAACACTTAAGAAAGCTTTGATCACTGCACCTATTGTTCAGCCACCTGATTGGAATTTACCTTTTGAAATTATGTGCGATGCTAGTGATTATGCTGTAGGGGCTGTTTTAGGGCAAAGAGTCGATAAGAAATTGAATGTTATCCATTATGCTAGCAAGACTCTTGATACTGCCCAGAGAAATTATGCTACCACCGAAAAAGAATTTTTAGCAGTTGTGTTTGCATGTGATAAGTTGACCTTATATTGTTGATTCCAAAGTTACTATTCACACTGATCATGCTGCTATTAAATACCTTATGGAAAAGAAAGATGCTAAGCCTAGACTCATTAGATGGGTTCTCTTGCTCCAAGAATTTGACTTGCATATTGTTGATAGAAAAGGAGCTGAGAACCCCGTTGCGGACAACTTATCTAGGCTAGAAAATGTTATTGATGACCCACTGCCTATTAATGATAGCTTTCCTGATGAACAATTAGCAGTCGTCAATGCTTCTCGTACTACTCCTTGGTATGCTGACTATGCCAATTACATTGTTGCTAAATATATATACCACCTAGTTTCACATACCAACAAAAGAAAAAGTTCTTTTATAAATTAAACATTACTTCTGGGATGATCCACACCTTTATAAAGAAGGAGTAGATGGTATTATTAGACGTTGTGTGCCTGAGCATGAACAGGAACAAATCCTACGCAAGTGTCACTCTGAATCTTATGGAGGACACCACGCTGGAGATAGAACTGCACACAAGGTACTACAATCTGGTTTTTATTGGCCTACTCTTTTCAAAGATGCTCGTAAGTTTGTCGTATCTTGTGATGAATGTCAAAGAATAGGTAACATCAGTAGACGTCAAGAAATGCCTATGAATTATTCTCTTGTTATTGAACCGTTTGATGTTTGGGGCTTTGATTATATGGGACCTTTTCCTGCCTCCAATGGTTATACACATATTGTAGTTGCTGTTGATTACGTTACTAAGTGGGTAGAAGCTATTCCAACTAGTAGTGCTGATCATAACACTTCTATTAAAATGCTTAAAGAAGTTATTTTTCCGAGGTTTGGAGTCCCTAGATATCTTATGACTGATGGTGGTTCACACTTTATTCATGGTGCTTTCCGTAAGATGCTTGCTAAGTATGATGTCAATCATAGAATTGCATCTCCTTACCACCCGTAGTCTAGTGGTCAAGTAGAGTTGAGAAATAGAGGGCTCAAATTAATTTTGCAAAAGACTGTGAATATATCTAGAAAGAATTGGTCCAAAAAACTTGATGATGCATTATGGGCTTATAGAACTGCATACAAAAATCCTATGGGTATGTCTCCATATAAAATGGTTTATGGAAAAGCATGTCATTTACCCCTTGAACTTGAACATAAAGCATATTGGGCTATTAAAGAGCTTAATTATGACTTCAAACTTGACGGTGAGAAAAGGTTATTTAATATTAGCTCACTTGATGAATGGAGAACCCAAGCATATGAGAATGCTAAGCTTTTCAAAGAAAAAGTCAAACACTGGCATGATAAAAGGATACAACAGCGTGAGTTTAATGTAGGAGATTATGTGTTATTGTTCTACTCTCGTTTAAGATTTTTTGCAGGAAAACTTCTCTCAAAATGGGAAGGTCCCTACGTTATCGAGGAGGTCTATCGTTCTGGTGCTATAAAAATCAACAACTTTGAAGGCACAAATCCGAGGGTGGTAAATGGTCAAAAAATTAAACATTATACGGTAAGTAAACCGACTCCAAAACAACTCTAATGGCAATTTTCATCAGTTTTGGATTATTTAAGGATTTTAGGAAGAAAGAAGTAGTCCGAAAGGGACACGAGGCTCCCACAAAAGAGGAGGGCACCCCCCTATAGGGCGCGCCCCCTGTCTCGTGGGCATCTCGTGTGCCTCCCGGACTCCGTTTTCTTGTATGTTACGTATTTTGGTCGGTAAAAATTCATTTTATATACTCCCGAAGGTTTTGACACCGTATCACGCAAATATCCTCTGTTTTCATTTTGAGTTGTTTCTGTTTCAGATCTAGAGCATCATGTCGTCTTCAAGCGCTCCCAAGGACAAGTTTTTCGAGAGGGTTATCAACCCCTATCTTGTGGAGGTGCTGCATCACCCTCAAACCATTGAGATGCGTGAGGGGGTGTTGCACATTCGCGATGTGGAAGGACCAAGGCGTACCGGGAGCGTGGAGACAAAGCTCGAAGCCATGGAACAAGAAGTTTTCAAGTGTCTAGGGATGGTGGAGCGTGGACTCAACGCCAACCAGATGATGATCACGGAGTTCACCAACAACCACAAGCTGGATGCCAAAGTCATTGGGGAGAGCATCTTCAAGCTTCAAGAGAAAATCGAGCACCTCCAAGCCCAGATTTATGACCTGCAAAACCAGAACTGTGAGTATGAATATAGATTCAAGCGAATGAGTTTGGCTGCAGATTTAAGGATCCCGGAGATTCGATCATCCTTTTATGATGGAGAGCCTATGCCTTGGAAGACGGACGACAGGCCTACTTCTTCAACAACTCCTACTTCACCACCTCCGAAGAAATAATCACATGGGTATGGGCACTCCCCTTGGAAACTGCCAAGCTTGGGGGAGGTGCCCCAGTATCGTATCACCATCACGCTCCTATCTTTACCACTTTATTTAGTTCGATCCTTTTAGTAGTATCTTGATCTATTAGTTCGAAGTTTTGTTATCAAGTAGTTTTGAGTTTTTCGTTGTGATCTCTTTATGTAATCGAGTCCGTGTGCTATCTATAATAAAGATTAGTGTTGAGTCAAGGGCTTTGCTATGTTGCTATGATCTTGAGAAAGTAGAAAGAACAAAAGAGTTCATATTGATCTTATGGATAGTGATAACTTCACACATAGAAAGTATGAGGCATAAAAATTGTTGAGGGATGATGAACATAGCCTTGGTCATCGTTGCAATTAATAGGAAGTAATAAGGAAAGAGGGGTTCACATATAAATATATTATCTTGGACATCTTTTATGATTGTGAAGCACTCATTAAGTATGACATGCTAAAAGAGTTGACGTTGGACAAGGCAGACAACGTAATGGTTTATGTTTTCCGACATCTCAGTTAAAGTATATTGTCATTGACCTTCCAAAACATGTTAGGCTTGCCTTTCCCCCTCTTGCTAGCCAAATTCCTTGCACCAAGTAGAAATACTACTTGTGCTTCCAAATATCCTCAAACCCAGTTTTTCCATGAGAGTCCACTATACCTAGCTATGGATTGAGTAAGATCCTTCAAGTAAGTTGTCATCGGTGCAAGCAATAAAAATTGCTCTCTAAATATGTATGACTTATTAGTGCAGAGAAAATAAGCTTTGTACGAACTTGTTGTGGAAGTAATAAAAGGGACGGATTGCATAATAAATGTCCACATACAAGGGGTAATATAAAGTGACGTTCTTTTGCACTAAGATTTTGTGCATCAACCCTAAAAGCGCATGGCAACCTCTGCTTCCCTCTGCGAAGGGCCTATCTTTTACTTTATGTTTTGACTTTATGCTTGAGTCAAGGTGATCTTCACCTTTCCCTTTTTCATTTTATCCTTTGGCAAGCTCCTCATGTTTGAAAGATCATGATACATATATCCAATTGGATGTAAGTTGGCATAGGTTATTATTGTTGACATCACCTAAAGGTGAATACATTGGGAGGCAACACAATAAGCCCCTATCTTTCTCAGTGTCCGTCTGAAACTTTATAACCACAAGTATTGCGTGAGTGTTAACAATTATAGGGGACTACGAGATAGTTGAGTATGTGATCTTGCTGAAAAGCTCTATTATTGACTCTTTCTGATGTTACGATAAATTGCAATTGCTTCAATGACTGAGATTATAGTTTGTTAGTTCCCAATGAAGTTTTTGAACCATACTTGACATTGTGAATTGCTTATTACTTTAACATAGGAAATCATATGACAAAATCCATATATGATCATGATGCCCTCATGTCCGTATTTTATTTTTATCGACACCTCTATCTCTAAACATGTGGACATATTTTTTGATTTCGGCTTCCGCTTGAGGACAAGCGAGGTCTAAGCTTGGGGGAGTTGATACATACATTTTGCATCATGCTTTTATATCAATATTTATTGCATTATGGGCTGTTATTACACATTATATCTCAATACTTATGGCTATTCTCTCTTATTTTACAAGGTTTACCATGAAGAGGGGGGATGCCGGCAGCTGGAATTCTCGCTGTAAAAGGAGCAAACGTTGGAAACCTATTCTGCACAACTCCAAAAGTCCTGAAACTCCACAAAACAACCTTTTGGATTTATTAAGAAATATGAGAAAAAGAAATAGGCCAGGGGGCCCACACCTTGTCCAGGAGACAGGGGGCGTCCCCCCTAGGGCGCGGCCCCCTATCTCCTGGGCCCCCTAGTGGGCTTCCGACGTCCATCTTCTTCAATATGAAGGGTTTTCTCCTGGAAAAAATCGTGGGCAAGCTTACGGGACGAAACTCCGCCGCCACGAGGCGGAACCTTCACAGAATCAATCTAGGGCTCTGGCGGAGCTGTTCTGCCGGGGACACTTCCCTCCGGGAGGGGGAAATCATCACGAACGTCATCACCAATGATCCTCTCATCGAGAGGGGGTCAATCTCCATAAATATCTTCACCAGCACCATCTCATCTCAAAACCCTAGTTCATCTCTTGTATCCAATCTTGTATCAAAACCACAAATTGGTACCTGTGGGTTGCTAGTAGTGTTGATTACTCCTTGTAGTTGATACTAATTGGTTTACTTGGTGGAATGTCATATGTTCATATCCTTCATGCATATCATTACCCCTCTGATTATGAACATGAATATGCTTTGTGAGTAGTTACGTTTGTTCCTGAGGACATGGGTGAAGTCTTGCTATTAGTAGTCATGTGAATTTGGTATTCGCTCGATATTTTGATGAGATGTATGTTGTCTCTCCTCTAGTGGTGTTATGTGAACGTCGACTACATAACACTTCACCATTATTTTGGCCTAGAGGAAGGCATAGGGAAGTAATAAGTAGATGATGGGTTGCTAGAGTGACAGAAGCTTAAACCCTAGTTTATGCGTTGCTTCGTTAGGGGTTGATATGGACCCATATGTTTAATGTTGTGGTTAGGTTTACCTTAATACTCCTTTTTGTAGTTGCGGATGCTTGCAATAGGGGTTAATCATAAGTGGGATGCTTGTCCATGTTAGGGCAGTACCCAAGTGTCGATCCACCCACATATCAAATTATCAAAGTACTGAACGCGAATCTTATGAGCGTGATGAAAACTAGCTTGACGATAATTCCCAATGTGTCCTCGGGAGCTCCTTCCTCATTATTAGAATTTGTCCAGGCTTATCCTTTGCAACATAAAGGATTGGGCCACCTTGCTGCACTTTATTTACTTTATTTACTTTTTGCTCGTTACAATTTATCTTACCACAAAACTATCTATCACCTACTATTTCAGTGCTTGCAGAGATAACCTTACTGAAAACCGCTTATCATTTCCTTCTGCTCCTCGTTGGGTTCGACACTCTTAGTTATCTAAAGGACTACGATAGATCCCCTACACTTGTGGGTCATCACTAGGCGCCACTGAGTATATGGGTCAAACGCTGGCATGATAAAAGGATACAAAAGCATGAGTTTAACGTAGGAGATTATGTGTTATTGTTCAACTCTCGTTTAAGATTTTATGCAGGAAAACTTCTCTCAAAATGGGAAGGTCCCTACGTTATCGAGGAGGTCTATCATTCTGGTGCTATAAAAATCAACAACTTTGAAGGCATGAATCCGAGGGTGGTAAATGGTCAAAAAATTAAACATTATATTTCAGGTAATCCTATCAACGTTGAAACTAATATTATTGAAACCATAACCCCTGAGGAATACATAAGACAAACTTTCCAGAACGTTCCAGACTCTGAAATGGCATAGGTACGTGGTACGGTAAGTAAACTGACTCCAAAACAACTCTAATGGCAATTTTCATCAGTTTTAGATTATTTAAGGATTTTAGGAAGAAAGAAGTAGTCTGAAAGGGACACGAGGCTCCCACAAGAGAGGAGGGCGCGCCCCCCCTGTAGGGCGCGCCCCCTGTCTCGTGGGCACCTCGCGTGCCTCCCGGACTCTGTTTTCTTGTAAGTTACGTATTTTGGTCGGTAAAAAATCATTATATATACTCCTGAAGGTTTTGACCACTGTATCACGCAAATATCCTCTGTTTTCGTTTTGAGCTGTTTCTGTTTCAGATCTAGAGCATCATGTCGTCTTCAAGCGCTCCCAAGGACAAGTTTTTCGAGAGGGTTATCAACCCCTATCTTGCGTAGGTGCTGCATCACCCTCAAACCATTGATATGCATGAGGGGGTGTTGCACATTCGCGATGTGGAAGGACCAAGGCGTACCGGGAGTGTGGAGAGAAAGCTCGAAGCCATGGAACAAGAAGTTTTCAAGTGTCAAGGGATGGTGGAGCGTGGACTCAACGCCAACCAGATGATGATCACGGAGTTCACCAACAACCACAAGCTGGATGCCAAAGTCATTGGGGAGAGCATCTTCAAGCTTCAAGAGAAAATCGAGCACCTCCAAGCCCAGATTTATGACCTGCAAAACCAGAACTGTGAGTATGAATATACATTCAAGCGAATGAGTTTGGCTGCAGATTTAAGGATCCCGGAGATTCGATCATCCTTTTATGATGGAGAGCCTATGCCTTGGAAGACGGACGACAGGCCTACTTCATCAACAACTCCTACTTCACCACCTCCGAAGAAATAATCACATGGGTATGGGCACTCCCCTTGGAAACTGCCAAGCTTGGGGGAGGTGCCCCAGTATCGTATCACCATCACGCTCCTATCTTTACCACTTTATTTATTTCGATCCTTTTAGTAGTATCTTCATCTATTAGTTCGAAGTTTTGTTATCAAGTAGTTTTGAGTTTTTCGTTGTGATCTCTTTATGTAATCGAGTCCGTGTGCTATCTATAATAAAGATTAGTGTTGAGTCAAGGGCTTTGCTATGTTGCTATGATCTTGAGAAAGTAGAAAGAACAAAATAGTTCATATTGATCTTATGGATAGGGATAACTTCACACATAGAAAGTATGAGGCATAAAAATTGTTGAGGGATGATGAACGTAGCCTTGGTCATCGTTGCAATTAATAGGAAGTAATAAGGAAAGAGGGGTTCACATATAAATATATTATCTTGGACATCTTTTATGATTGTGAAGCATTCATTAAGTATGACATGCTAAAAGAGTTGACGTTGGACAAGGAAGACAACATAATGGTTTATGTTTTCCGACTTCTTAGTTAAAGTATATTGTCATTGACCTTCCAAAACATGTTGAGCTTGCCTTTCCCCCTCTTTCTAGCCAAATTCCTTGCACCAAGTAGAAATAGTACTTGTGCTTCCAAATATACTCAAACCCAGTTTTGCCATGAGAGTCCACCATACCTACCTATGGATTGAGTAAGATCCTTCAAGTAAGTTGTCATCGGTGCAAGCAATAAAAATTTCTCTCTATGACTTATTAGTGCAGAGAAAATAAGCTTTGTACGAACTTGTTGTGGAAGTAATAAAAGGGACGGATTGCATAATAAAGGTCCACATACAAGGGGCAATATAAAGTGACGTTCTTTTGCACTAAGATTTTGTGCGTCAACCCTAAAAGCGCATGACAACCTCTGCTTCCCTCTGTGAAGGGCCTATCTTTTACTTTATCTTTTTACTTTATGCTTGAGTCAAGGTGATCTTCACCTTTCCCTTTTTCATTTTATCCTTTGGCAAGCTCCTCGTGTTTGAAAGATCATGATACATATATCCAATTGGATGTAAGTTGGCATAGGTTATTACTGTTGACATCACCTAAAGGTGAATACGTTGGGAGGCAACACAATAAGCCCCTATCTTTCTCAGTGTCCGTCTGAAACTTTATAACCACAAGTACTGTGTGAGTGTTAACAATTATAGGGGACTACGAGATGGTTGAGTATGTGAGCTTGCTGAAAAGCTCTATTATTGACTCTTTCTGATGTTACGATAAATTGCAATTGCTTCAATGACTGAGATTATAGTTTGTTAGTTCCCAATGAAGTTTTTGAACCATACTTGACATTGTGAATTGCTCATTACTTGAACATAGGAAATCATATGACAAAATCCATATATGTTGCTGTTATTAGAATGATCATGATGCCTGTCCGTATTTTATTTTTATCGACACCTCTATCTCTAAACATATGGACATATTTTTCGATTTCGGCTTCCGCTTGAGGACAAGCAAGGTCTAAGCTTGGGGGAGTTGATACGTCCATTTTGCATGCTTTTATATCAATATTTATTGCATTATGGGCTGTTATTACACATTATATCTCAATACTTATGGCTATTCTCTCTTATTTTACAAGGTTTACCATGAAGAGGGGGGATGCCGGCAGCTGGAATTCTGGCTGGAAAAGGAGCAAACGTTGGAAACCTATTCTGCACAACTCCAAAAGTCCTGATACTCCACGAAACAACTTTTTGGATTTATTAAGAAATTATGAGAAAAATAAATAGGCCAGGGGGCCCACACCCTGTCCAGGAGACAGGGGGGCGCCCGCCCTAGGGTGCGGCCCCTTATCTCCTGGGCATCCTGGTGGGCTTCCGGCGTCCATCTTCTGCTATATGAAGGGTTTTCCCCTAGAAAAAAGCGTGGGCAAGCTTATGGGATGAAACCCGCCGCCACGAGGCGGAACCTTGGCGGAATCAATCTAGGGCTCTGACGGAGCTGTTCTGTCGGGGACACTTCCCTCCGGGAGGGGGAAATCATCACCAACGTCATCACCAACGATCCTCTCATCGAGAGGGGGTCAATCTCCATCAACATCTTCACCAGCACCATCTCATCTCAAAACCCTAGTTCATCTCTTGTATCCAATCTTGTATGAAAACCACAAATTGGTACCTGTGGGTTGCTAGTAGTGTTGATTACTCCTGGTAGTTGATACTAATTGGTTTACTTGGTGGAAGATCATATGTTCAGATCCTTCATGCATATTATTACCCCTCTGATTATGATCATGAATACGCTTTGTGAGTAGTTACGTTTGTTCCTAAGGACATGGGTGAAGTCTTGCTATTAGTAGTCATGTGAATTTGGTATTCGTTCAATATTTTGATGAGATGTATGTTGTCTCTCCTCTAGTGGTGTTATGTGAACGTCGACTACATGACACTTCACATTATTTGGGCCTAGAGGAAGGCATAGGGAAGTAATAAGTAGATGATGGGTTGCTAGAGTGACAGAAGCTTAAACCCTAGTTTATGCATTGCTTCGTTAGGGGTTGATATGGACCCATATGTTTATTGTTGTGGTTAGGTTTACCTTAATACTCCTTTTCGTAGTTGCGGATGCTTGCAATAGGGGTTAATCATAAGTGGGATGCTTGTCCATGTTAGGGCAGTACCCAAGTGCCGGTCCACCCACATATCAAATTATCAAAGTACGGAACGCGAATCTTATGAACGTGATGAAAACTAGCTTGACGATAATTCCCAATGTGTCATCGG
Organism: Triticum aestivum; assembly: GCF_018294505.1. Lineage (NCBI taxonomy): Eukaryota > Viridiplantae > Streptophyta > Magnoliopsida > Poales > Poaceae > Triticum > Triticum aestivum. The sequence continues at coordinate 461,574,110 of NC_057804.1, forward strand.
GAGCTCCTTCATCATTATTAGAATTTGTCCAGGCTTATCCTTTGCTACATAAAGGATTGGGCCACCTTGCTGCACTTTATTTATTTTTTGCTCGTTACTATTTATCTTACCACAAAACTATCTATCACCTACTATTTCAGTGCTTACAGAGAAAACCTTACTGAAAACCGCTTATCATTTCCTTCTGCTCCTCGTTGGGTTCGACACTCTTACTTATCAAAAGGACTACGATAGATCCCCTACACTTGTGGGTCATCACTAGGCGCCACAGAGTATATGGGTAAAACGCTGGCATGATAAAAGGATACAAAAGCATGAGTTTAACGTAGGAGATTATGTGTTATTGTTCAACTCTCGTTTAAGATTTTTTGCAGGAAAACTTCTCTCAAAATGGGAAGGTCCCTACGTTATCGAGGAGGTCTATCGTTCTGGTGCTATAAAAATCAACAACTTTGAAGGCACAAATCCGAGGGTGGTAAATGGTCAAAAAATTAAACATTATATTTCAGGTAATCCTATCAACGTTGAAACTAATATTATTGAAACCATAACCCCTGAGGAATACATAAGAGAAACTTTCCAGAATGTTCCAGACTCCGAAAAGGCATAGGTATGTGGTACGGTAAGTAAACCGACTCCAAAACAACTCTAATGGCAATTTTCATCAGTTTTGGATTATTTAAGGATTTTAGGAAGAAAGAAGTAGTCCGAAAGGGACACGAGGCTCCCACAAGAGAGGAGGCCCCCCCTGTAGGGCACGCCCCCTATCTCGTGGGCACCTCGTGTGCCTCCCGGACTCTGTTTTCTTGTATGTTACGTATTTTGGTTGGTAAAAATTATTATATATACTCCCGAAGGTTTTGACCACTGTATCACGCAAATATCCTTCGTTTTCGTTTCGAGCTGTTTCTGTTTCAGATCTAGAGCATCATGTCGTCTTCAAGCGCTCCCAAGGACATGTTTTTCGAGAGGGTTATCAACCCCTATCTTGTGTAGGTGCTGCATCACCCTCAAACCATTGAGATGCATGTGGGGGTGTTGCACATTCGCGATGTGGAAGGACCAAGGCGTACCGGGAGTGTGGAGACAAAGCTCGAAGCCATGGAACAAGAAGTTTTCAAGTGTCTAGGGATGGTGGAGCGTGGACTCAACGCCAACCAGATGATGATCACGGAGTTCACCAACAACCACAAGCTGGATGCCAAAGTCATTGGGGAGAGCATCTTCAAGCTTCAAGAGAAAATCGAGCACCTCCAAGCCCAGATTTATGACCTGCAAAACCAGAACTGTGAGTATGAATATAGATTCAAGCAAATGAGTTTGGCTGCAGATTTAAGGATCCCGGAGAGTCGATCATCCTTTTATGATGGAGAGCCTATGCCTTGGAAGACGGACGACAGGCCTACTTCATGAACAACTCCTACTTCACCACCTCCAAAGAAATAATCACATGGGTATGGGCACTCCCCTTGGCAACTGCCAAGTTTGGGGGAGGTGCCCCGGTATCGTATCATCATCACACTCCTATCTTTACCACTTTATTTAGTTCGATCCTTTTAGTAGTATCTTGATCTATTAGTTCAAAGTTTTGTTATCAAGTAGTTTTGAGTTTTTCGTTGTGATCTCTTTATGTAATCGAGTCCGTGTGCTATCTATAATAAAGATTAGTGTTGAGTCAAGGTCTTTGCTATGTTGCTATGATCTTGAGAAAGTAGAAAGAACAAAATAGTTCATATTGATCTTATGGATAGTGATAACTTCACACATAGAAAGTATGAGGCATAAAAATTGTTGAGGGATGATGAACGTAGCCTTGGTCATCGTTGCAATTAATAGGAAGTAATAAGGAAAGAGGGGTTCACATATAAATATATTATCTTGGACATCTTTTATGATTGTGAAGCACTCATTAAGTATGACATGCTAAAAGAGTTGACGTTGGACAAGGAAGACAACATAATGGTTTATGTTTTCCGACATCTCAGTTAAAGTATATTGTCATTGACCTTCCAAAACATGTTGAGCTTGCCTTTCCCCCTCTTTCTAGCCAAATTCCTTGCACCAAGTAGAAATACTACTTGTGCTTCCAAATATACTCAAACCCAGTTTTGCCATGAGAGCCCACCATACCTACCTATGGATTGAGTAAGATCCTTCAAGTAAGTTGTCATCGGTGCAAGTAATAAAAATTGCTCTCTAAATATGTATGACTTATTAGTGCAGAGAAAATAAGCTTTGTACGAACTTGTTGTGGAAGTAATAAAAGCGATGGATTGCATAATAAAGGTCCACATACAAGGGGCAATATAAAGTGACGTTCTTTTGCACTAAGATTTTGTGCATCAACCCTAAAAGCGCATGACAACCTATGCTTCCCTCTGCGAGGGGCCTATCTTTTACTTTATGTTTTTACTTTATTGTTGAGTCAAGGTGATCTTCACCTTTCCCTTTTTCATTTTATCCTTTGGCAAGCTCCTCGTGTTTGAAAGATCATGATACATATATCCAATTGGATGTAAGTTGACATAGGTTATTATTGTTGACATCACCTAAAGGTGAATACGTTGGGAGGCAACACAATAAGCCCCTATCTTTCTCAGTGTCCGTCCGAAACTTTATAACCACAAGTATTGTGTGAGTGTTAACAATTATAGGGGACTACGAGATGGTTGAGTATGTGAGCTTGCTGAAAAGCTCTATTATTGACTCTTTCTGATGTTACGATAAATTGCAATTGCTTCAATGACTGAGATTATAGTTTGTTAGTTCCCAATGAAGTTTTTGAACTATACTTGACATTGTGAATTGCTCATTATTTGAACATAGGAAATCATATGACAAAATCCATATATGTTGCTGTTATTAGAATGATCATGATGCCCTCATGTCCGTATTTTATTTTTATCGACACCTCTATCTCTAAACATGTGGACATATTTTTTGATTTTGGCTTCCGCTTGAGGACAAGCAAGGTCTAAGCTTGGGGGAGTTGATACGTCCATTTTGCATCATGCTTTTATATCAATATTTATTGCATTATGGGCTGTTATTACACATTATATCTCAATACTTATGGTTATTCTCTCTTATTTTACAAGGTTTACCATGAAGAGGGGGCATGCCGGCAGCTGGAATTCTTGCTGGAAAAGGAGCAAACGTTGGAAACCTATTCTGCACAACTCCAAAAGTCCTGATACTCCATGAAACAACTTTTTGGATTTATTAAGAAATTATGAGAAAAATAAATAGGCCAGGGGGCCCACAACCTGTCCAGGAGACAGGGGGGCGCTCCCCCCCTAGGGCGCGGCCCCCTATCTCCTGGGCATCCTGGTGGGCTTCCGGCGTCCATCTTCTGCTATATGAAGGGTTTTCCCCTGGAAAAAATCATGGGCAAGCTTACGGGACGAAACTCCGCCGCCATGAGGCGGAACCTTGGCGGAATCAATCTAGGGCTCTGACGGAGCTGTTCTGCCGGGGACACTTCCCTCCGGGAGGGGGAAATCATCACCAACGTCATCACCAACGACCCTCTCATCGAGAGGGGGTCAATCTCCATCAACATCTTCACCAACACCATCTCATCTCAAAACCCTAGTTCATCTCTTGTATCCAATCTTGTATCAAAACCACAAATTGGTACCTGTGGGTTGCTAGTAGTGTTGATTACTCCTTGTAGTTGATACTAATTGGTTTACTTGGTGGAAGATCATATGTTCAGATCCTTCATGCATATTATTACCCCTCTGATTATGAACATGAATATGCTTTGTGAGTAGTTACGTTTGTTCCTGAGGACATGGGTGAAGTCTTGCTATTAGTAGTCATGTGAATTTGGTATTCGTTCAATATTTTGATGAGATGTATGTTGTCTCTTCTCTAGTGGTGTTATGTGAACGTCGACTACATGACACTTCACCATTATTTGGGCCTAGAGGAAGGCATAGGGAAGTAATAAGTAGATGATGGGTTGCTAGAGTGACAGAAGCTTAAACCCTAGTTTATGCGTTGCTTCGTTAGGGGTTGATATGGACCCATATGTTTAATGTTGTGGTTAGGTTTACCTTAATACTCCTTTTTGTAGTTGCATATGCTTGCAATAGGGGTTAATCATAAGTGGGATGCTTGTCCATGTTAGGGCAGTACCCAAGTGCCGGTCCACCCACATATCAAATTATCAAAGTACCGAACGCGAATCTTATGAACGTGATGAAAACTAGCTTGACGATAATTCCCAATGTGTCCTCGGGAGCTCCTTCCTCATTATTAGAATTTGTCCAGGCTTATCCTTTGCTACATAAAGGATTGGGCCACCTTGCTGCACTTTATTTACTTTATTTACTTTTTGCTCGTTACTATTTATCTTACCACAAAACTATCTATCACTTACTATTTCAGTGCTTGCAGAGAAAACCTTACTAAAAACCTCTTATCATTTCCTTCTGCTCCTCGTTGGGGTCGACACTCTTAGTTATCGAAAGGACTATGATAGATCCCCTACACTTGTGGGTCATCACCAGGCGCCACCGAGTATATGGGTCCTGCTCGTCCTCATGCTCAAGATCATCAACATCGTCATCTCCCCCTTGGTTATAAAAATTTTCAAGTATAGGTGGTGGAATGTTCATAGGACCTCGGAAACACAAAAGAAGTTTAATTAGTAAAGGGAAACTAGCTAACCCGCATGCATGCATGTGGATGTATAATTATGGTGGAAGACAAATGTACCAAAAGCATCAGGATTCCATGCAAAAACAGTGCCACGAGTGGTGGCAGCAAACACAAGACCCTCGTATTGAATTGCATCACAGTACTCATCTGTGTACAAAAATTGAATTTTGAACAATATCCATCGAGGCGTGGAAGTAAGGACGGCAACAAGCTTGTCGAAGATAGCAACAAATTCATAGTTCGTTTAACCCCAAGAGCGTTTGGGAACTCGACAAATTGCTATCTTTCGTAGATGACAGCTGAGGGAGTCCTGGATTAGGGGGTGTCCGGATGGCCGGACTAAGACCTTTGGCCGGACTCCTGGACTATGAAGATACAAGATTGAAGACTCTGTCCCGTGTCCGGATGGGACTTTCCTTGGCGTGGAAGGCCAGCTTGGCGATACGATATGAAGATCTCCTCCCATTGTAACCGACTCTGTGTAACCCTAGCCCTCTCCGGTGTCTATATAAACCGGAGAGTTTTAGTCCGTAGGACGAACAACAATCATACCATAGGCTAGATTCTAGGGTTTAGCAACTCCGATCTCGTGGTAGATCTACTATTGTACTACCCATATCATCAATATTAATCAAGCAGGAGTAGGGTTTTACCTCCATCGAGAGGGCCCGAACCTAGGTAAAAACATCGTGTCCCTTGTCTCCTGTTACCATCCGCCTAGACGCACAGTTCGGGACCCCCTACCCGAGATCCGCCGGTTTTGACACCGACATTGGTGCTTTCATTGAGAGTTCCTCTGTGTCGTCGCCTTTTAGGCCCGATGGCTTCTTCGCTCGCCAACCACGACGCGGTCCGGGATGAGACCTTTCTCCCTGGACAGATCTTCGTATTCGGCGGCTTCGCACTGCGGGCCGACTCATTCGGCCATGTGGAGCAGATCGAGAGCTACGCCCCTGGCCATTAGGTCAGGTTTGGAAGCTTGAACTACACGGCCGACATCCGCAGGGACTTGATCTTCGACGGATTCGAGCCACAACCGGGCGCGCCGCACTTTCATGATGGGCACGATTTAGCTCTGTCATCGGACAACGCCCAGAGCGTTGCTCCGGTGTCCGCTCCGACCATTAGCTCGGAGCCCACTACGCCAGTCGGGGACGGACGGTTAGACGCCACCCCGGAAACTGCAATCTCTACGGTGATAGAGCCGGATACCAGCCTAGTCCCTTGCAAGGCCCGTGACTCCGAGGTGCCGGACTCCGATTCGGACTCCGTAAATCCCGCACCTCTCCCGGTTAAGCCTGATTGGGCTCCGGTCATGGAGTTCACCGCCGCGGATGTCTTTCAGCACTCACCTTTCGGCAACATCCAGAATTCGTTAAAGTCTCTCTCTTTGTCAGGAGAGCCCTGGCCGGACTATGGCCAACATGGTTGGGATGCGAACGATGAAAAAATTTGTAGCCCACCCACCACCCACTTCGTAGCCACTGTCGATGATTTAACCGACATGCTAGACTTCGACTCCGAAAAGATCAATGGTATGAACGCCGATAAAGGAGACGATCAAGAACCAGCACCTATAGGGCTCCGGAAAAACACCTCATCATACGATGTATACATGGTGGACACACACAACAGAAACGACTACGAGGACCAAAAGGATGCGGCCAGAGATCGCTCCCCCGAGAAACAATCAAAGCGGCGGCGTAAGCGCAAGGCCAAGCCCCACCTCGACAAAAACCCGGCCATAGAGCAGGCAACTCAACGGACGATGAACATGCCGTCGAGCATCCGTCCAAGCAGGGCGGACAATCCGAACAACCAATCCCTGGGAAGGATAATAGCCCGGACGACCTCACACCAGACAAACTGCTAGAACATCAGAACCTCCACCGAAGGCTCGTCGCCACTGCACGTAGCCTGAAAAAGCAGAAGCGGAGGCTCAAGACAGCGGAGGATGCACTCAGGATTAGATGGGGTAAGGTACTCAATACCGCACACAAGTACGGCAGTAGTCGCCACACAAAGAGCTATCCGAAGCGGAAACTACTACCGGAATTTGACGAAGAGGCCATAAAGCCCCCACAATCAAAAAATAAGGACGCCACAAGGTCGGATAGATGACCCTGCGATCAATCTCACTCGTCAAAGGACGCCGCACTCAATATAGCGCGCGATCCGTCCAAGAATCGACATCAGAAAATTGGCCCTACCAGATCCATTTATAGGCCAAGAAAGCAAGCTCCAATGAGTGATGCAACGCAAAAAATACCCGAAAATCGCGGCACGCCTAAATACAGGGGCGCCGCACACTCCCTATGCTTTACTGATGAGGTGCTGGATCATGAATTCCTAGCCAGATTCAAGCCAGTGAACATAGAATCATACGACGGAACAACAGACAGTCTGGATCGAGGACTACATCCTCCACATACACATGGCCAGAGGAGACGACCTCCACGCCATAAAATACTTACCCCTTAAGCTCAAAGGGATAGCCCGGCATTGGCTTAAAAGCCTTCCCGAGAACACCATGGGAAGTTGGGCAGTGCTTGAGGATGCTTTCCGGGCAAATTTTCAAGGGACCTATGTCCGGCCCCCGAGTGCAGACGATCTGAGCCATATAACTCAGCAGCCCGGAGAGTCAGCAAGGAAGCTCTGGAACAGATTCCTTATCAAAAAGAATCAGATAGTCGACTGTCCGGATGCAGAGGCCCTAGCAGCTTTCAAACATAGCATCCGAGACGAATGGCTCACCAGACACCTCGGCCAAGAAAAGCCGCGAACAATGGCCGCGTTAACAAGCCTCATGACCCGCTTCTGTGCAGGAGAGGATAGCTGGTTGGCAAGAAGCAGCACCAGCGACCCAAATACGTCCGAACTCAGAGATGGGAACGGGAAGCCGCGCCGTAACAACGAACTGCGTCTGATAAAGGACAAAAGCCCGATGAGCACGACAGTAAACGCCGGATTCAAAAGTCCTCGGCAAAATCAGAAAAAGATGCCCCCCAAAGAAGATAGGGACGAGCTATCCAACCTCAACAAAATTTTGGACAAAATATTTCAAATCCACAGCACTCCGGGGAGACCTGCAAACCATACCCACCAAGATTGTTGGGTCTTTAAGCAGTCCAGCAAGCTCAACGCCGAACACAAGGGGCTCAACACATCAAGCGAAGATGACAATGCACCCCACTAGTAGATCACCGGAGAACAAAATAAGTTCCCGCAAGAAGTCAAGACAGTAAATCTACTTCATGCGACAAAGAAGAATAGAACGACACCTACAACGACACGCACCGTACAGCCAACCCCGGAGGAGCAACCCCACTGGTTGTTACAACCAATCACCTTTGATCATCTGGATTACTCTAGAGGAGACCAGAACGCAGGCTGGACTGCCTTGGTCTTAAATCCAATCATTAACGAACTCCAATTTACAAACGTCCTTATGGATGGCGGTAGCGACTTGAACCTGTTGTACCAGGACACAGTCCGCAGACTCGGGGTACACCCAGTCGCAATCCACCTCGGCAACACTTCCTTTCAAGGAGTAACGCCAGGTTCGAATACCCCAAGTATGGGTTCCCTTACGTTAGAAGTCACGTTCGGATCACCCGACAACTTCCGAAGCGAAAAGCTAACATTCCACATCACCCCATTCGTAAGTCGCTATCAAGCGCTACTGGGACGTGAAGCTTTCGCCCGCTTTAACGCAATACCGCACTACGCATCCCTTACACTTAAAATGCCCGGTCCAAAGGGCATCATCTCATTACAAGGGAACATAAATTGACCCCCAAAGTACGGGCAGGGGTGCAGTTGCCTAGGCAGCCGCCCACAAATCCAGCCCTACTATCCCGGACACGCCTCGACGAGTCCGGTGTCAACATGCTTAAATTACCGCATACCCTAGTGCAAGGGGCTCCGTGTGCTCACGCCCGGAGACAATACGGCCCAACTCTTGCTCCAACTATACTTTGTTTATTTCGATATAGATTTCTCGCACGCTTATTTTTTACTAAGTTCCTCTCTTTCGCAGACGAGCATCGTGCTACGCCCGTCCAGGATACGACACGACGGAGACATAGGCGCAGACGTGCAGCAGGGACCCGTTCCAAGGATTCTTTTCAGATTAAGACCCTGCGTAAACCTTTTTTACTGTCTCTTGTTGATAACATCCCCCGGTTTTCTCTATAGACGAGGAGGAGGCTGGCGTCTTGGCATGTGGCCACGTCAGAATTTTTTGCACATACCTGGACACTAGGGGCTTTTTTACCAAGGGCTCTATTTGGGCCCGTCTTCATAAAGATCGAACACCTTAGGCAGTGTCCGGCGTCGCGAGTTTGGCCCTATATGCACCAGCTCCGAATCATGTCTTTGGTCAAATGTTGGGTTTGCCCGGCTCCAGTGTTTTGCTGCCTTACGTTCCGTTATATCGGCTAACGTGGCACCAGGAGAACTACTGCGATTGTGCCCCGGTTCGGCCGGGTGAGCACCTCAGTAGAGAAAGCCGAAAACTGACTGTCATGATATAGCGAGAGACTGGTCAACCACTCGATGACTTTCAGAATCTTTAGGATTCCCCCGCATTAACGAAGGGCCGCTTCCCGGTCAGGCACACTCGCGCCCCGAATTCGGGCGAGTGCGGTGCCCCTGGGGGCTATTCAGTAGTCCCACTGTCAAACTCCTATGGCTAAGTGAAAGTGATAAAGCATTATAGTCCGGTTGCCTAGTTCGCCGCGCTACCACCTCCTTTATAGGACCAAGACGTTGGATTAAGTGTGAACAGACGCCTTTTCGCGAACACCCCTGCATTATATGCGTGGGGGCTGAAGCCAACGACTGCCATCTTTCAGTTTACATACAAATATATACATTAAATGGACGCACAGGAGGTATCATGATTCTTGCAAGCACAAGTATAAAAAAGTTTTTTTCATAAAAACACAATTCGTCTTACAAAATAGTATAAGCTATTCGAACACAGCATCCTTCGAGCACTGCGACTCTATTATACGAGCGCCAGGAAGAACTTCCTCAAAATAGTGCTTCGCAGGTACTCGGCTTTCGTCCGAATCTTGGGACGCAACAATACTGGCCTTCATATCTGCCCAGTATGTCTTGACACGGGCAAGAGCCATCTGTGCGCCCTCTATGCACGCCGACCTCTTCATTGCATCAGCAGGCGGCACCGAACCAAGAAATTGCTGCACCAAGCCAAAATAACTCTTCGGCTCCGGCTTCTCCGGCCACAGACGACTCGCAACAAATTTCATGGTGAGTCCGGATAATCTGTTCAGCTCCGCCCAAGCGGCTAAACGGTCGGAGACCGACAATGGGCGCTCCGGATTGTGGTACTATGACCAAAAAAGCTCTTCCAATTCATGGTCACCTCGGTTGTGGAAGTGTTCGGTCGCGTCCGCCGCACTTGCGGCCAAATCCAGATAAGCGTTGTCCGAACTCCACTACCGGTCCAATGGAGCATACTTGGGGTCTCCGAACTTCATCCGCAGCATATAAGGCTTTCCAGCCGTGATATCTCCGGCCTGACGCAGCTCCTCCTTCATCGCCCTCATGGCAGAGCGAGTATCCTTGGCTGCGGCTGTGATCTTTTCAAGATCTTTTTGAGCCGCCTTATCTTTTTGTTCAAGCAATCTGCAGCGGTCGGTAGCATCCCTCAATTCTATGGCCATCTCGGCCATTTCCTTCTTGATATGGCAGTGAGCATCCTGTTCGGCTTTTAGCTCTTCAGCCGCTTTCACGGCAGCCACATCACTTTTCCTTGCTTGCTCCTTGACTCGGGCAGGTTCTGCCCGAAGGTTCTCCACGGCAGCAGCACCATCTACATCATGTATATATATAAGGCCCAAGCATCAAGCTCTTATTACTGGGTGTCTTTTGAACATACCTTGAGCCTCATCTAGCCGCTTATTTTCAAGCGCGATGTCGGCATCGGCTACGTCAAGTTGCCGCTTTAGTTCAGCAGATTCATCAGTCTGGCTAGCCACCGAGCGCCTCGTCACCTTCATGGAATGAGCGACATATTATACCTGGGAGTATGATCCTCTGCGCGCCGTCATTCATGATGACACACAGAGTCTCAGGGGCTACCATTCATACAGGGCACATTTAATATGCGGCTCTACCAAAAGATACACCTTTTTACATACCTCAAAGCCTGTTAGTAAACTCCTGGCAGCTTCGTACAATCCGCTTTCTGCGGATGAAATCCTTCCAATCACCGTATCCATCAACATACGGTGTTCTTCCGAGATGGACGCCCTACCAAGCAGATCCTTCAGCACCTCCGCCGGCGCGCAAGAGGGTGCCGGACTAGTCTGACGACCTTTGCCATCCGGACTTGAAAAAGCCCTCCGGGACGATACCTCAGGGTCGCCAGCCTCGTAGGACGGGGGAACAAGGGGAGGCGTTTCGCTCTCTATCATCTCTGGACGAAGATCCCCTGAAGATGAGCTCTGCTGAGAAGGGTTGAGATCCGAACTGCAAGATAATGCTTCGGTTATTTTCCTCAGGAATAAAACATGAATGTGATTCATTATGGAACCCCTCTCCTCACTTACGCCTCGGGGGAGAGCGGGTCCCCTTTAGGGGGCGATTCGGCTGAAGCGTCAACCGGTGCCGAACCCTCTGACGAAGATTTCTTTCCCCGTTTTGAGGTTATCACCTCCGGGTCTTTAGAGGCAGTCCTTTTCTTTCCCTGGTCGGGAGAATTTTCGATTCTTCCCTTCCTAACGGCCTCCTTCATGGAGGCGGTAGCTCCTTGGTCCCCCCCCTTCACCTTCTGCCAACGGCGCGGCCTCCAGCATCCTAGTCAGCATGGGATTCGGCACGGCCTCAGGTAAGGGGGCTGGACACCAGATAAGCTTAGCCTTTGCTATCCACTCCTGCTCAAAGGGCAACTCTGCTAAAGGGTAGATTTGATAAAAATATGGATGGGATGTGCAAATACGGAGCTACTTACTTTAGCATCTGGGCATACACCTCCATGGGTGTCATTCCCATGAAGTACTGTAGGACTCATGGTCCCTCAGGATTGAATTCCCATAGGCGGAGAGGTCGACGTTTGCAGGGCAGTGTGCGGCGAATCACCATGACTTGCGCCACCACGGTCAGATTGATATCTCTTTCTAGGAGATCTCGAATACGGCCCTGCAGCAAGGGCACGTCTTTCGACGACCCCCAGATAAGTCCTTCATTAACCCATGATGCCAGCCGTGGTGGGGGACCCGAGCGAAAAGTAGGTGGTGCCACCCGTGTGGTGCCCCTAGGGGCTGTGATGTAAAACCAGTCCCATTGCCATAAGCTGAGCTCCTCTTGAAAAGAGCCTTCGGGCCATGGAGCATCGGCCATCTTGCTTATTATAGCTCCTCCGCACTCAGCATGCTGCCCCTCAATCATCTTCGGTTCCACCTTGAAGGTTTTTAGCCACAATCCGAAGTGAGGAGTGATATGGAGGAAGGCCTCACACACGATAATGAATGATGAGATTTGGAGGATGGACTCCGGAGCTAAGTCATGGAACTCCACCCCATAATAAAACATGAGCCCCCTCACGAAGGGATCAATTGGGAAGCTTAGCCCCCGAAGGAAGTGAGATGCGAACACCACGCTCTCACCGGGCTGGGGAGTGGGAATGGCCTGCCCTTGAGCAGGTAGCCTATGCAAGATTTCGCCGGTTAGATACCTGGCATCTCTCAGCTTTCGCACATCTTCTTCCGTACTGGAGGAAGGCATCCACCGGCCTTCAAGGTCAGAGCTGGACATCGTCGAAGGTCTGAAGCGCCTAAAACTAGAGCTTTGGGTGTTGGAACTCGAAGCACGGGGCGGATTCGATTGGATTAAAAAGAAGGGAGTCGAGCCTTGGTCCCTTTATAAAGGAGTTGAATACCAAGAGCCCTCCCCGTAACCATTTGAGACTCGCTTTCAATTAGGGAGTCATACCAAAGGACGGTTGGGTTACCCACACCCGTATTGATGAGAATCCCGGAATAAGGGGACACGATCTCTGCTTTGACAAGACGTGCCAAGGAAACTGCCTCGCTAAACGCACTGAGGTGGAACAATGAAATAAATAAAGAGCCTGGCTGTGGCATGATGTCACGCCACGGGATACGTCAGCAGATCCGATTAATACAAATATTATTCTCTCTACGAAGGAATGTGGAACTTATTTTGCAGAGCCGGACACTATCCTGGTGTTCAACATCTTCTATGAAATATTCGGAGGAGGAACCCGCCTTGCAATGCCGAAGATAACTTGCGCACCGGACTCCTCGTCATTGAAGCCTGGTTCAGGGGCTACTGAGGGAGTCCTGGATTAGGGGGTGTCCGGATGGCCGGACTAAGACCTTTGGCCGGACTCCTGGACTATGAAGATACAAGATTGAAGACTCCATCCCGTGTCCGGATGGGACTTTCCTTGGCGTGGAAGGCAAGCTTGGCGATACGATATGAAGATCTCCTCCCATTGTAACCGACTCTGTGTAACCCTAGCCCTCTCCGGTGTCTATATAAACCGAAGAGTTTTAGTCCGTAGGACGAACAACAATCATACCATAGGCTAGATTCTAGGGTTTAGACACTCCGATCTCGTGGTAGATCTACTCTTGTACTACCCATATCATCAATATTAATCAAGCAGGAGTAGGGTTTTACCTCCATCGAGAGGGCCCGAACCTGGGTAAAAACATCGTGTCCCTTGTCTCCTGTTACCATCCGCCTAGACGCACAGCTCGGGACCCCCTACCCGAGATCCGCCGGTTTTGACACCGACAACAGCCACCATGATCGTATTTGAACTCATGTAGAATACTGGTGTACTCAACCTTTGGGAAGTCGTCTGAGATTTTTGGAAGTGGAACCCGGTGACGAGTGTACATATTCACAAGTTCCCACTCACAGTTGTACCCAATATAAACAACCCAATCTCCATTTGCGCCTGCCCAAGCCTTGTCCTCAAGCGATGGCATCTTAACATCATACGTATCATTATCAAGCGGAATCAACTTGCATAAGGCAAGGCTTCCCTCGTCCCCGCGCCAGTTAGCAGGGTCACGACGAAGAAGATAGGGGAGATCAAACTGCTCCCGGACCCTTAGGTTCCTTGTAATGATGTTATTAGTTGAGTCGAGAATGGTCTTGAACAAACCTGCCATGCTAGCCGAGGTGATGACGTCGCACCGATCAATGAGTTTCTCCACCACGTCATCTTTCAGATCTGGGCAAGAATAACAGGGTCATTTCGGGCCTGTTCCCTCCATGGAGAAGATGATCAAACAATGGCAGAAGGAAGGGTGAAGGCAAATGGAGGGAGGAAGAGTGTGCGACAGCATTTCCAGATCGAGAGGGAAAGGTGAAGAGGCAGTGGACGGTTGCCACGGTACACGAAGAGGCGCCTGGGGAGCGAACGGTTGCCACAGAGGTCACACACTAACGACAAGGGTCGAGTGAACCGCATGCGTATATCCCACACACCTTGATTTGGCTGACCGTTTCTTTTGTGTTGCCTAATCACAAACAATTCATCCAAGTGAACCGTATGATGTATATCGCACACACCTTCATCTGGCTACCCGTTTTTGTTGTTCCGCCTCATCACAAACAGTTCATCTGAGTGAACCGTATGCTGTGTATCGCACACGCCTTCATCTGGCTGCCCATTTCTTTTGTTCCTCCTCATCACAAACAGTTAATTGAGCTGAAACATATGCTCTGCATCGCACATGGAACCAAAATCTGAAATGTGTTTGATGCATACATCATCGCAAACGTTTTGGACATTTTTGACGGTTCTCTAACACCACCATTTGTGATTATTGCATCACACACAGTTACTGGAAGGGTCTCTAATCGTAGTGTCGCGTTAGCAGCATCCTGCAGTAGTGTTTTGCTTAGTACGGCGGTAGCATTATAAGATGATCCCTCACTAAATTTCAAGGTATAAGTGTTCTCCACGAGTATGCACCGTTGCGAAAGTTCTTCGTGCTGAGACACCACGTGATGATCGGGTGTGATAGGCTCTACGTTCAAATACAACGGATGCAAGCCAGATTTGCACACGCAAAATACTCGAGTTAAACTTGGCGAGCCTAGCATATACAGATATGGCCTCGGAACACTGGAGACCGAAAGGTCGAACGTGAATCATATAGTAGATATGATCGATAGAGTGATGTTCACCATTGAAGACTACTCCATCTCACTTGATGATCGTGTTGGGAAACGCAACATGCAATTTCAAAAAAATTCCTACGCTCACGCAAGATCTATCTAGGAGATGCATAGCAACGAGAGGGGGAGAGTGTGTCCAAGTACCCTCGCAGACCGACATCGGAAGCGTTAACTTAACACGGTTTATGTAGTCGAACATCTTCTCGAATCAACCGATCAAGTACCGAACGTACGGCACCTCCGAGTTCTGCACACGTTCAGCTCGATGATGTACCTCAATCTCTTGATCCAGCAGAGTGTTGAGGGAGTCGATAGTCCCGTCAGCACGATGGCGTGATGAAGGTGTTGGTGATGTGATCCGTGCAGGGATTCTCCTAAGCACTATGATGATACTATTAGAGGAGTAAACGGTGGAGGGGGTGAGGGAGTCCTGGACTAAGGGGCCCTCGGGCGTCCGGTCTATTGGATGTGGGCCGGACTGATGGGCCATTAAGATACAAGGCAGAAGACCACCTTTCGTGTCTAGTAGGGACTCCCGTATATGTGGATGGCAAGTTTAGGTGTCTGGATATGTTATTTCCTTTCTGTTAAACCGACTTTGTACAACCCTAGGCCCCTCTGGTATCTATATAAACCGGAGGGTTAGATCGAAGGCAGGATCATAACATTGATAGGCTAGCCAAACTAGGGTTTAGCCATTACGATCTCGAGGTAGATCAACTCTTGTAACCCCTATACTCATCGAATATAATCAAGCAGGAGTAGGGTTTTACCTCCATTAAGAGGGCCCGAACCTAGGTAAACACTCTGTCCTTTTGATCATAGTTACCATCCATCCTCAGACATATAACTTGGGCCCCCCTACCCAAGATCTGCCAGTTTTGACGCCGACATTGGTGTTTTCATTGAGAGCTCCGCTGTATCATCAACAGAAGGATTGATGGCTTGCCTCTTCATAAACAATGATGCTGCGTCCAGGGAAACCTTTCTCCCTCGACATGTCTTTGTGTTCGGTGGCTTCGTGCTTCGTGCCAACTCGATCGGCCGCCTCGAGCAGGTCAACAGTTACGCCCCGGCCACCAGATCAGGTTTGGAAACCAGAACTACGTCGCTGACATCCGAGGAGATCTAATCTTTGAGGGGTTTGCGGCCTCGGCTGCTGCTCTGTGCCCCCATGAAGAAGGCTCTTAGAATCCGACATTAGATCCCGTTCAAGGGTCAACACTTACACATGCCCCGGCCTTAGATCCGGGGCGGGTTGTATCATTCGAAAACAGGAGCGTTAGCCCCGCCAGACTCTCTCCCCTCATGGAGATCCTGACATAAGACCCAAATGCAATCTTAGACTTGCCTCTGCATGATAACTCTGAACTGTCAAGGTCTTCACTCATCGGGTCCGATCAGGTGTCTCATGTCGAACTCAGCTCAGCAGACCCATAGTTTCCTGTCCAGCTCTCGCTCCTAGATTAAGCATTGGGATCAATGCAGTCTCTCGCCATCACGGAGGCTTTGCCTCCGAACTATACCCAGCTCGGGCTGGGCGCTGGGAGCAGGGAATTTTATGCCCCACCCACCACCCACTTAATAGCCACTGTCGAGGATTTAACCGACATGCTGGACTACCATCCGAAGACATCGATGATATGGACAACGATGCCGACGCCGAACCTAGCCAAGTCCCACCCACCATAGTCGTTGGACGGCCACTTCAACCTATGACGTATAAATGGTGGACACTCCTGATAAAAAGGACGACGAGGATATTCAGAACCCCGAAGAGGACAAGCCTGTCGACAAACCACCAAAGCAAAACGCCAGCGGCGCCGCTCACGATCGCATTGGGCAAAGGATAGTAATACCGGCACCAGAGACAATGAGACTCCGGATGATGCCGAAGATCCTAAATATCCCGTTGAGCCCACATCCGAACAGGACGAAAGAGAAGAGGGTCAGTATAGTCCCGAACACGCCGATCACGAAGATTCGGGAGACCGCAACTATATGCCAGTCTCCAAAGGGGACGCTAGCCTCGGTGACGAAGACTTTATCATCCCAGAGGAGCCCCTTGAACAAGAACGCTTCAAGTGATAGCTCATCGCCATAGCGTGGAGCCTGAAAAAGAAACAACAGCAGCTCAAAGCTGAACAGGATACACTCAATGAAAGGTGGACTAAGGTCCTGGCCGCTGAGGAGTACGACCACAAACGACCTCTAAAAAGTTACCCCAAGCGCAAGCTTCTGCCACAATTTGACGATGAAGCCCTTCAGCCAATACATCAAAATACAATCAGGTAGATCAACCAGACCGACCACCACATGGACGGGATAAAGCGGCATATCAAGCCGAACACCATCCCGCACCCCCTCGCTGAAGAGGCAGGGAGACAACAGATGCGGGATACACATATGACTTGCAACGTGACCTAGACAATAAATCTAGCCAGACTAGATCAATCTATGGATCAAGAGGACGTGCCCCGCGCGCGAGATAATGGCTATGAAGCCCGGCGCGACGACCATTACTATATTCGGGACCAGAACCAAACTCATATGGAATCCGACCTCCGCCGCAATATTGCATGATAAAGAGGGGCCGCACAGCCTTTATGCTTCACCGATGAGGTAATGCAACACCAATTTCCGAAAGGGTTTAAACCCGTAAACATCAAACAGTATGATGGAACGACGGATCCGGCCGTCTGGATTGAAGATTTTCTTCTCCACATTCACATGGCTCGTGGAGATGATCTCCATGCCATTAAATATCTTCCTCTAAAGCTGAAAGGACCAGCATGACACTAGTTGAACAGCCTCCCAGAAAACTCCATTGGAACCTATGAAGATTTAGAAGATGCTTTTCGGGCCAACTTCCAGGGCACTTATGTCCGACCACTGGATGCTGACGACTTAAGTCACATAATCCAGCAATCAGGCGAATTGGCTCGCAAGCTTTGGAATCGGTTCCTAATTAAAAAAACCAGATTGTGGATTATCCGGATGTTGAAGCCTTAGCGGCCTTCAAACACAGCGTCCGAGACGAATGGCTCGCCCGACACCTTGGGCAGGAAAAGCCGAAGGCCATGGCAGCCTTAACTGCACTTATGACCCACTTTTGTGCGGGCGAGGATAGTTGGTTGGCTCGTAGAAGCAACAGCTCGGGCGACCCCGACACTTTTGAGGCCAAGGATGGCAATGGTAAACCTCGCCACAATAAAAACAAACGTCAAAACAAAAATGATGACACAGACGATATGACAGTCAATGCCGGATTCAATAGTTCTAAATCCGGTCAACGGAAGAAACCTTTCAAAGGCAACAGGGACGGTCCATCCAGCTTGGATAAAATCCTTGAGAGGCCTTGTCAGATTCATGGCACACCTGATAAGCCTGCCAACCACACCAACGGGAATTGTTGGGTTTTTAAACAGGCCGGTAAGATAAATACCAAACACAAGGGAAAGGGACCTCCAAGTGAAGATGATGATGAGCCCCGTCTGGAGAACATCGGGGGTCAGAAGCAGTTTCCCCCCAAGGTGAAAATAGTGAACATGATCTATGTCACTCACATCCCCAGAAGGGAGCGCAAGCGTGCACTAAGGGACGTCTACGCGGTAGAGCCTGTCGCCCCAAAGTTTAACCCATGGTCAGCCTGTCCGATCACTTTTTATCGCAGGGTTCACCCAACCAGTATCCGTCACGGGGGTTCGTCCACCCTGGTACTTGATCCAATTATTGACGGATACCATCTCACTAGAGTCCCTATGGACGAGGGCAGCAGTCTCAACTTGATTTATCAAGACACTGTCCGCAAGATGGGTATTGACCGCCTAGTAACACTACCATTAAAGGTGTGATACCGAGCGTGGAGGCTCGTTGCGGGCTCACTAACACTGGAGGTAGTATTCGGCTCCCCAGACAACTTTCGCAGCGAAGAGTTAATCTTCGACATCGTCCCTTTCCGTAGTGGCTATCACGCACTACTCGGACGAACCGCTTTCGCCCGCTTTAATGCAGTCTCGCACTATGCTTACTTGAAGATTAATATGCCTAGACCTTGTGGCGTTATTACAGTCAATGGAAATATGGAGCGCTCCCTCCATACTGAAGAGCACACCGTGGCCCTTGCCATCGAGGTGTATGGGAGCCTTAACAAGCCGGACAAAACGTCGGGCATTAAAGCTAATAACACCTCTAAATGAGTCCGCCCGCACATCACTGTGATAACTCGACAGATCCAGACGTCGATTAGCAGTTCGGCCTCCGCCGACCACCCCATAAGGTTGCGTCTTACGTAACCCGCATACATAAATATGCACTCAAAATACCTTGGGCAGCACCGGAGGCACACTGTAGAACAAGTCCATAGTACAACTTGACCCTCTTTGGATGGCATACATCTTTTTTCACTACAGGTTCATTAAGAGCCCTATTCGGTATATGGTTGTATCAGGGATCCTTTCAAGGCTAACGTTTCCCAACCACCAAATGCTCCTACCAAAGGACTTATTACTAAGGAGAAACAACGCAGACGTGCGGCAGGGCATCGCTGGAGTTTTTGAACTATCATTTTAGGCCTTGTGTTAGACTTTCCCTTATGTAATTTTTTTCTTTTTTCTCTTTAGGCATTTAACTGACCTTAATATTCATGGCATCATCTGCCGAAACATGCCTCGACGTATTAATAAGGATAAAAAGGAAGCATATGATCACCACCTTTTTATTGGGCTCTTATATTATCTTGTCATCCGTATTCCTTCCTTGCTTTCGACGGACATATGTGCTTCAGCACGGCCTTCATACCAGGGGTTGTATTCGGCCCCGCAAACTCTTAAGTCCAAACACCTATAGGGAATGCTTCGGCGTCCCGGATATTGCATTATATGCATCGGCTCCGAATCATGTCTTTGGTCTATAGTTGGTTTGCCCGGCTCCTGTGTTTGCCACCTTACGTTCTGCAAGTTTGGCTAAGGTAGTAAAGGCAGAACTACTGCAATTGTATTTCTGGTTCGTCCGGTTAAGTACCTCAGTAGAGAAAGCCGAACATTGATTGTCATGATATGTGAGAGCGGGTCAGCAATCCGGTGACTTAGTGTTATACTACAAAATGTTCACGATTTGCGTCGTGTTATACGGGGGGCTGGGCTTCGACCAAGCCACGTTGCAAAGGCACCATACTCCGGATCACCGTTCATGCAACAAGGGGCTAGTACTTAGCCCCACCAATGGACTCTTATGGCTAAGTGAGAGTACTAAAGCCGCATAGTCTGATTGCCTAGTTCACCTCGCAAGATGCCTCCTACATCGGACCAAGACGTTGGATAAAGTGCAGTCATGCGTTCCCGAACACCACTGTAATATCTACATGGGGGCAGAAGCCGATGACTGATAAACTTTCAGACTTATAAATTAAACGGCCAAACAGGATGATAAACTAATCATAAAGTGCAAGCATAAATATTTCACATCATGAGTGACTTACATGGTTCTTGCAAACCAGACTCTACTACTCAAATATGATATCTTTTGAGCATTGGCCCTCTACAATGCGGGCTCCCTCGAGGACCTCGCCAAAGTACCTCTCCGGCTGTCGGTGAGCCTTGCCTTCAGGTGGCCCTGCGGGGGAAATCTCGGTGGCCTTCATCTCCGCCCATTGTACCTTGACTCGGGCAAAGGCCATCCGGGCACCTTTTATGCGGGCCGACCGCTTGATGGCGTCCATCCAAGGACGCGCCTCGACCAGCCACTTCACAAGTCCGAAGTAGCTGCTGGGTATGGGCACGACTGGCCAAAGACAGACTAATACATCCTTCATGGCCAATCCTGCCACCCTGTGTAGCTTCGTCAGCTATTTCAGCTGATCGCTAAGGGGCACCGGATAATCTGGCGCAATGTACTGCGACCAGAATAGCTTCTCTGTTGATCTCCCCTCTTCGGCACGGAAGACCTCAGCGGCGTCAGCAATACTCCTCGGCAGTGTCGCAAAGGTTCCTGGAGAACTCCAAACTCGGGTCAGTAAAATGTCTCTCTTTCTTTTATATTTACTCTGCATGAGAAAGGCCTTACTAGCCGCTATCTTCCTCGCCTCTTAGATCTCCTAGCGAGCACCCTGGGCTTGAACTCAGGCTTCCTTCATGCTCTTAAGATCTTTGGTGAGCTCGGAGGCCTGTTCTGAACTCTTCTGCTTTAAGGACTCGCATTTAGCGATAGCGTCCTTGAGCTCATGTTCGACCTCGCCCACCCGCGCCTCGTGTTGTTCACGGGCGGTTCGCTCCACCTCCAAATCCTTGGACACTTTGTCAGCGACCGCCTTGCTCACCTCCGCCTCCTTCTTGGCTTGGGCGAGGGTGCTCTTGAGGGACTCGACCTCGGCTACGCCAACTGTGAGTATAATTATAACATTTAGTAAGTTTAAAAGATTAGCACACATATCACTTCAGGTATGTAATAGTGTCGCATACCTTGGGTTTCGTTAAACCACTTATTGATGCGGTCGAGTTCTTCATCAGCTAGCCAAATCTTTCGATTGAGCTCGGAAACCTCCGCGGCTTGGGCAGTAGCCGTCAGCATAGATGCCTGTCCAACAAGATAGTATGATACATTATCAATTTGTTTTTGATCCTCTATCCGGATTGTTCTAACACAGACAGAGTCTCAGGGGCTATTGTCTATACATGGGTTCAGCCTTATATATATATATATACACAAAAAAAACTTGTAAAGAGAATTACATTACATACCTCAAAGCCCTTCAGTAGGCTGTTGAAGGCTTCGGTCAGCCCGCTCTTCACGGACCGAACCTTTTCCATAACCGCACCCATCAGGGTGTGGTGTTCATCCATGATGGAAGCATGTTGCAGTGCTTCTTGTAGAGTATCAGCGGCCTCCGGATTGATAGTGGCCGCCGATGGAGCTGCCTCTACCTCTGTCGAAGGGGGGTGTTGGTCCGAACCCGGAGCTATATTGGTCTCCGGGACGGTGTTCGTCGAGGGCCCTAACTGTTGAGGCCCCCACCCTCGATGGTCATGGTGGTCGTCGTTCCCCGCTCTACAGCGTCCGAGGTTTTGTACTTAACGGAGTGGCCGGATTCCTGGCATCGAGACCGACGTCTTCGGTCTCCATAGGCCAGCTCTTCTGTGCCTTGAAGAGTAGCTTCCACATTCCCTTGTGCGTCGTGCCGAGGAAATGCTACAGTGTCCGTGGCTCCTCCGGATTGAACTCCCACATGGGGGAAGTCCAGCGCTGGCAGGGGAGGATGTGGCGGAAGAGCATAATTTGCACTATGTTGGTCAGACCAACGTTTTTGCTCAGCACTTTGGTGATACGCGTCTGCAGCGTTTGCACCTCCGTCTGAGACCCCCAGTCGAGGCCCTTTGCGGTCTAGGAGATGAGCCTCGTGGGGGGTCCGGATCTGAACTCCAGAATCGCTGCCCACTTGGTGCGGCACGGCTCAGTGATATAAAACCACTCTTGTTGCCAGATCTTGATGGTCTCAACGAAGGCCCCATTGGGCTACGTGGCGTTGGGCAGCTTGCTGATCATAGCGCCGCCGCAGTCTGCGTGTTTCCCATCGACCACCTTCGGCTTCAAATTGAAGACTTTCAGCCACAAGCTGAAGTGTGGGGGGATGCGGAGAAGAGCCTCACACATGACGATAAACACCAAGATGTGGAGGAAAGAGTTCAGAGCTAGATCGTGGAAATCTAGCCCATGTAGAACATAAGTCCATGGACGAATGGGTGGAGTGGAAAACCTAACCCTCTAAGGAAATGGGGAAGGAAGACGACCCGTTCACCGGGCTCCAGAGTGGGAATGATCTAACCCTTGGGGGGAGCCTGTGCGCGATGGTGGCAGCGAGGTATCCCGCACTCCGGAGATCCTTTATCTCCTTCTCTATAACGGAGGAGGCCTCCCACTTAACTTTGGAACCGGATCTGGCCATGGTCGGAGGAGGTGGTGGTGGTGGTGAGGAAGACAGAAACTTTTTGGGTGCTAAGAGCTTGAGAGATTGGAAGGCAGAAGAGACTGGAAGGCATGGGGAAGAAAGGAGAAATCCATTGCCCTCTTATAGGCGGTAAAAATGCCAACCGTCCCCCCACTTGCGCCTTGAAGCTCGCCTATTCCCAATGAAAGCATGCACCGTAAACGGTTGGATTACCCAAGTTTTACTGATGAGAAATCACGTATTAAGTGGGCACGATCTCTGTTTTGACAGGATGGGCCAACGGGGCTTGGCCTCGAAACACAGAATGCGGAGTGTGAATATGGTTCAAAATGCCGAAGGGTCAAGTATGATGCTTCATCAAAAAAGTTGTCAGTAAAAGACACTACTCTTATTTTTTATATATCTTGCCTTCGCGGCTAAGGGTTGTGTTAATTATGCAAGGCCGAATACAGTTATTTTACGGAGCAAAGCTGATGTGTATTATTCAAGGAACCTGCCTCGCAATGCCGAAGATACTCTGTGCGCCGAACACATCATCATTGAAGACTGGTTCAGGGGCTACTTAGCGAGTCCTGGACTAAGGGGCCCTCGGGCGTCCGGTCTATTGGATGTGGGTCGGATTGATGGGCCGTCAAGATACAAGGCAGAAGACCACCTCTTGTGTCCGGTAGGGACTCCCGTGTACGTGGATGGAAAGTTTAGGTGTCCGGACATGCTATTTCCTTTCTGTTAAACCGACTTTGTACAACTATAGGCCCCTCCGGTATCTATATAAACCGGAGGGTTAGATCGAAGGTAGGATCATAACATTGATAGGCTAGCCATGCTAGGGTTTTGACACCAACAGGGGGCACTCCACACGGCTAAGACAATGTTGTGCCTTTGGGGTGCCCCCTTCCCCCATATATAAAGGAGGGGGGAGGAGACCAGCCACCAGGGGGCACGCCATGGAGGGGGGACTCCTACTTGGACTCCACTCCTAGTAGGATTTGCCCTTTTTTTTTCCTTCTTTCCGGAGTAGCAAAGGGGGAAAGGGAGAGGGAGTAGGAGAGGGAAAGGGGGGGGGGGCGCCGCCCCCACCCCTTGTCCAATTCATATTGGCAAGGGGGGCGTGCCACCTCCTATGGCCGGCCCTCTCTACTCCACTAAGGCCCATGTGGCCCCTTACCGAGGGGTTCCGGTAACCCCCCCGGCCGGTACTCCGAAACTTATCTGAAACTTCCCGAAACCATTCCGGTGTCCGCACATAACCTTCCAATATATCAATATTTACCTCTCGACCATTTCGAGACTCCTCGTCATGTCCATGATCTCATCCGGGACTCTGAACAACCTTCGATCACCAAAACACATAACTCATATAATACCAATCGTCATGGAACGTTAAGTGTGTGGACCCTACGGGTTTGAGAACTATGTAGACATGACCGAGACACCTCTCTGGTCAATAACCAGTAGCGGAACTTGGATGCTCATATTGGTTCCCGCATATTCTACGAACATCTTTATCGGTCGAACCGCAATGTCAATATAGTTATTCCCTTTGTCGTCGGTATGTTACTTGCCCGAGATTCGATCGTCGGTATCTTCATTCCTAGTTCAATCTCATTGCTAGCCAGTCTATTTACTCGTTCCATAGTGCATCATCCCGCAACTAACTTATTAGTCACATTGCTTGCAAGGCTTCATATGATGTGCATTACCGAGAGGGCCCAGAGATACCTCTTCGATACTCGGAGTGACAAATGCTAACCTCGATCTATGCCAACCCAACAAACACCTTCGGAGATACCTGTAGAGCATCTTTATAATCACCCAGTTACATTGTGACGTTTGATAGCACACAAGGCATTCCTACGGTGTCTGGGAGTTGCATAATCTCATAGTCAGAGGAATATATATTTGACACAAAGAAAGCAGTAGCAATAAAACTGAACAATCATTATGCTAAGCTAACGGATGGGTCTTGTCCATCACATCATTCTACTAATGATATGATCCCGTTATCAAATGACAACTAATGTCCCTGGCTAGGAAACTTAACCATCTTTTGATCAACGAGCTAGTCTAGTAGAGCATACTAGGGACACGTTGTTTTGTCTATGTATCCACACATGTATCAAGTTTCCGGTTAATACAACTATAGCATGAATAATAAACATTTATCATGAATAAGGAAATATAAAACAACAACTTTATTATTGCCTCTAGGGCATATTTCCTACAGTCTCCCACTTGCACTAGAGTCAATAATCTAGATTACATTGTAATGAATCTAACACCCATGGGGTCATGGTGCCGATCATGTTTTGCTCGTGGAAGAGGCTTAGTCAACGGGTCTGCAACATTCAGGTCCATATGTATTTTGTAAATCTCTATGTCTCCCTCCTTGAAAAAAATCTCGGATGGAGTTGAAGCGTCTCTTGATGTGTTTGGTCTTTTTGTGAAATCTGGATTCCTTAGCCAAGGCAATTGTCCAGTATTGTCACAAAAGATTTTCATTGGACCCGATGCACTAGGTATTACACCTAGATCGGATATGATTTCCTTCATCCAGACTCCTTCATTTGTTGCTCTCAAAGAAGCTGTGTACTCCGCTTCACACGTAGATCCCACCACGACGCTCACACCAACTGACAACTCCACCATTCAATAAAAATATGTATCCGGATTGTGACTTAGAGTCATCCGGATCAGTGTCAAAGCTTGTGTCGACATAACCATTTACGACAAGCTCTTTGTCACCTCCATAAATGAGAAACATATCCTTAGTACTTTTCCTATACTTCAGGATGTTCTTGATCGCTGTCCAGTGATCCACTCCTGGATTACTTTGATACCTCCCTGCCAAACTTATAGCAAGGCACACATCAGGTCTAGTACACAGCATAGCATACATGATAGAACCTATGGCTGAAGCATAGGGAATGACTTTCATTTTCTCTCTATCTTCTGCAGTGGTCGGGCATTGAGTTGTGGCACCCCGGCTCAGAGAAACTGGAACGCCCCGTATTCCAGCCCAGAGATCGAGGAGAAGTCTTTTGGAATACAACACTGCTTGACATAGAACAAACCAACTTTCTATTATTACAAGAATAAATACAAAGGTCTGATGTTACAAAGGCGCACATCAGCACAACAACACTACGCCTGCGATACTACACTTGCTCTATGCTAGCAGCGGAACAACTCGTAGCAACGGAAATCTTCTAGCAGCAGAACAACGATGAAGGTGGTGAACTCCACTCCGCAGGGACTCTGGCTGGGACACGATCTAGCTCGCACGACTGGAAACCACGACAAGAAATCAAGCAATCACGACATCACCTGCAATCTGGCATGACACACTACGTCAGTACATTGAATGCACTTGCAAGCTCACAACAACCAAAAACATCAAGGCAAGATAACAACATAGCATTAAGCAGGTTAATTAAATTAACATCTACCATGATATAACAGCAACTCCAAGCATAATACGAAACTACTACCATACTGATAAATCACCATCTCCGATCTCCATAACCGTATCTCTCTTGACTAACTGGACAAACAATATACCATCTCGATCACCTCGTGATCAAACCAAACTGTAACCGTGATCCTTACTGCGATCACTACCAAACTGTAACCATGATCCTTACGGCGATCACAACCCGACCAATAAATGGCCCGTGATCCTTACGGAGATCACAACCTGACCAATAAATGGCCCGTTGTCAGAACCCTGACTCAATGCCACATCGATCTAGCATGTAACACCTCATATCACTTTGCGGCCTCACGCACGGTATTCCCACGGGTGTCGCCTTACCTTAGCCCGGGACCGTTTGCGCCTTTTGGCACACGTATATGACAGTGTCGCTAGCATCCATATGATAAGGAGCCCGGGCTGACATGGCTAGTCGTAAACCCAAAGTGGCACAGACTTACAGGGACAGGCATCCATGACCCAGCATCGAACGTGTCGGTCATCAGCGAGTGAATCCAGGCTGTAGCACTGGGCTAGCAGGACTCCGGTGAACCGGGCTGTAGCGGGCTAACAGGACTCCGGTATTCCTCGCGTGACATTTCCCCGAAGGGACAGACACAGGAACGAAGAAGGACACATGCCGGCCAGCCTAAGTGTTCCAGAGCAGTAGCAAGCTACCATGGCTCAGTGGAAACACTAGGAGACATTTCCCGGTAAGAGAGGCTACTAGGGATAAACAACTAGATAGTCAGATCCCACACATACCAAGCATTTCAACAACATACACACAATATGCTCGATATGTGCAGATACAACATGGCATCACAACATGACTCTACAACTCAAGTAATTAATTAATAGGCTCCGAGGAGCGAGATATTACAAACATGGGTCTCATGACCCAACACTCAGAGCATACAACTCAAAGCACAAGCGGAAGCTATCATGTCTGAGTGCAGACATCTATAAATGAAAAAGGCTGAGAAGCCTGACTATCTACCAGATCCTGCCGAGGGCACAAGATCGTAGCTGACGTAACAAGCTAAACGTCGAAGTCCAAGCGGAACTACTAGTGAGACTGAAGTCTCTCTGCAAAAACATAAAATAGGCAAACGTGAGTACAAATGTACCCAGCAAGACTTACATCAGAACTAACTACATATGCATCATTATCAACAAGGGGGTGGTGGAGTTTAACTGCAGCAAGCCAGCTTTGACTCGGTGGCTAACCCGAACTACGACTGCAAGTAACTCTTTTGAGGTGGCGCACACGAGTCCACATATTCACCATATCAATACACCACTATGGATCCGCTCCCGTCTCCCTACGAGAACGCCATCCATAGCACTCACGCTTATCTTGCGTGTTTTAGAGTATCCACTTTCACTTGTCTATGAACTATGCAAGGGGACCAAGTTTCCATATCCGAGGAATCCGGCTATTCGAATAGATAATGATAACCCTGCAGGGGTGTACTTCTTCACACACGCTCTCGCCACTTACCGCCCTGTACACATCATGTACCTCGGCAACCTTCAAGCGGAAGCCGGGCGAGGGAGTCGGCCACGGCCTACCTAAACACTCAAGTCTCTTGTCCAGGTTTATCGCCTATTCGGGTTCCATCCGCAAGGAGATCCGGCCGGGGTGTCGCTCACGGCCCCAAACGATGTGTGCAGGGTTCCCAAGTCCACCATCCGGGTGCCACTTGGTACACCGGGCCACTGTGCCTAGTTTGTCCCAAGCCCACCTGTACCGGGTGCCACTTGGTAGACTACTAACACTACCTACAAACACCAGAAACTAGTTGCAACTCCTGGACAGAGAACAAGGGTGATTAAGAAGCCGAGAGGGGCACTTAAGCATTCCAATGTGTGGTAGTAGCTGGTCATGGATCACAAACACAGAACTCAGTTCCTGAGGACGGCTGCAATGAGACAACCCACCATGTACTCCTACATGGCCTCTCACTGCTACCTTTACCAAATCGTGTTCACACACTTAGCTCTCAACAGTAGGACATGTTCACACGCCTCTGATTCATCCCCGATGAATCAGACCTGACTCAACTCTAAGCAGTAGCAGGCATGACAAACAAGCATGAATGAGTAGGCACAACAGGGCTCAAACAACTCCTACTCATGCTAGTGGGTTTCATCTATTTACTGTGGCAATGACAGGTCATGAAAAGGATAAAGGGGTTCAGCTACTACAGCAAGTAACAAATATGTCGTTGTTGTCCTAATGCAGTAAAAGAGAGCAGGAGCGAGAGAGTGGGGTTTTATCGGAATGAACAAGGGGGTTTTGCTTGCCTGGCACTTCTGAAGATAATATAGCTCTTCATCGATGTCATCGAGCACATCGTCGGTACACGTCTATCGAGAGGGGACAATTACCGGCAAATACAGGAAAACACGATCAATGCAATGCACAATATGATGCATGCTATGACATGGCAATATGAATGTGTTTTGGGCTAATGCACCTAAAACCAGATTAAATGAAGTTGGTTTGAATCCAAGATTCAAATTCAAACTCCATATGTGGTTATTTAAATGTCATTCACTTCATTTGCCCTAAACAGTAGTGATAAGTTGTTCTAACATGCATGAAAATGGTACAGATGGATTCCTTGAATTTTTCTGATAATTTTTCATATATAAATTATTTAATTTGGAGTTACGGTTGAATTTCTATGATTTATTGAAGTTTTAGCTATTTTCTGGAATTTCCTGATTATTTTTAAATCCAGAAAATACTTATTGCGTCAGCCCCACGTCACAGTGACGTCAGCAGGGTCAACTGGGCGCCCCAGGTCAAACCTGACGTGTGGGGGCCACACGTCAGTGACACAGGAGCTAATCCCGGTCAAACCCAGCGCTGACTGGGGTTTGACCAGGGGTGGGGCCCACTGTCAGTGGCTGTGGGTTTAATTAGTTGGGTCATTAACACTAATTAAGCGTGCCACGTCGGCGGTCGCCGGAGTATCGCCGGCGGCGACCATTCCGCACGGCGGTGCGGCTCGGATTTGAGCTAGGGGCGATGGTTTGGCGCGCGGTTTGGCTCATTAGAACGTCCGGGACGCGGCGCGTCCAGCGGTGGCTGTGGCCGCAGCTGGGGTGGCCGGAGCCGACGACGGCGATGGCAAGTGCAGCGCCCGGAGCTTCGGGTTCGAGCGGGGCGAGGCCACAGAGGACGGGAGGGAAGGCTAAGGGACTCGCCGAGCTCCTGAAGATGCTAGGAGCACGGTGCCGTGCTCGGTTTCGAGCCTTGCTGGCTGCAGTGACGGCGGCGACATCGCCGGCGGCGTGGGGTTCTCGGCTCGTTGTGAACGGCGGCTAGAGAGGGAGGTAGGGCACGGGGAGAGGGGGAATCGGGCCAGGGGCTCACCGCGGAGCTGCAGGGAGGGTTAGTGGGCTCGGGGGCGCGCCGGAGTGGCCGAATCGACGGAGAAAGGCGCCGGGGCCGAAGCTTGGAGATGATGACGATGGCGGCTGCTCGGGGCCCTTCTGGTCGCGTGAGACGTCGAGGAGGTCGAGGGAGGCACTGTGGAGCTCAGGAGCGCGTCGGGGAGGAGAGGGGGTGGTGGTGGCCGCGGCGGACGGCGTCGGTGGCGACGGGGCTCCGCTCGGTGGAGGAGAGAGGGAGCCAGAGAAAGGGGGGGAGAAGGCACGGGGAGAGTGCGAGGCCTGGGAGGGTGCGTGGCGTCGCGGACGGGGTCCAGGGCGACGAGAGGAAGCAGGAGGTGGCCAGGGGGAAGCAGGAGGTGGCCGAGGCCTCTCGGGCGCGCGCCACGCCTCGCCTCTGTTCGTCCTCCTGGCAGAGGAGGAAGATGACAAGGGGGAGGAGGTGGGCTGGGCCGGCTGGGCCGGTCCTGTTGGGCCACCAGGTGGCCTTCACAGGTAAGTCCAGGTGGTTCTGCTCTCCTTTTTTTTATTTTTGTTCTGTTTGTTTTATTTAATGTATTTTGCCACTGTTTTGAATTTAAAATAATTCAAACAATGCCAAAAACTCCTCTGAATATTTTATATTGCTAGATGGACTTTTCCAAAAGCTTATAAAATATTTCCGGGGGTATTTGAAATTATATTCTAATTATATGAATATAATTCAAATTCAAATAGCTAATGAATTAAATCCAAAGTCCCAAAAATAATTCCTTAAAAATGTTCAATATTTTGGTTGGGACCAGAACCCTTACCAAAAATTATCAAACATTTAAAAGGGCATTTTTGGAGCAATGAATGAGATTTCTAGGGTTTTTGCCCCTCTTTTATTTAAGTTTTTGAGGCTTCCAAAATTCCTCAGTTCAAGTTTCGAAAATATAGACATGATGCACACATGAAGCTAGCCTAGAGCACTACCAGCAGCTAGGGATGTGACAACTCACCCCCACTAAACAAGAATCTCGGCTCGAGATTCAAGCGTAGGGTAGGATGAAGGGGAAACGCAAACTAGTACAATCTTCACGATCCAGGTTGCACTTCAAATGAACGTTGATTTGAACACCATCTTTGTCTTGTCGTCTTGCTCTGAGAACTTCGGCTAATCATGACAAGAAGAGGAAAGGAAAACTCTAGAAGGATTGGTCTTCTCGAAGGTCGAACAACTCAGGATTAACTCACGGAATGAGACTTAGAACCATCTCTCGGGTTGAGACACGAGATACACATCAAGAGGGGTGGAAAGAAACGGATGACGAAGGTTCACTAGGTGGACAATAATTCCACACTTAAGAAGGTGGTAAACGATTGTCAACGTAGCGAGGAGTTAAGTTGACATGACACCATAATGATGCACCTTAGGGAAGGTGACTCGAAGATATATCCCCTTAAGTGGCAAAAAGAATTACTTTTGATACCGAGATCATTGAAACTCTTTATACCAGCCTAAGGCAATTCTTGAGTGATCGTTTGGAGGGGTTCGGTAGAATGGCATACTCGGACTTGGATGATGTGGATTACCTTGTTGAAGACAACGTAATGGATGAATTTGCTTACCACCAGAAATGGAAGAGACCCATGGTAGAATGGCACATTGGTGGTGCAAGCTGGGAACAAAATGCAAATGCTGGGAATGATTCTGGTAACTGGGGAAGAACCCAACAATAGAGGGTGAATTCACTATTTGAAAAGGTCATAGCATTGCCGAGGAAACTGAGAGCACTATACAGTTAATGTCGACGATCAAACCTAGCACTTGCGCGTGCTCTCAAGAACTTGAACATTTCCATAATCATCAAGATTTTACCAATATCTGTGTCAAGGATCCTGGCAACACAACTTACTACCATGATGAATATCGGTGGAAGATGCAGATGCAAAGGAAGATAACACTTTCTCAGATTTCACCCTTGGCGGGGCCAAGGAAATAAAATCTGGATGATCGACCGAGAGACATTTAGCACTCCGCTTCTAATGTTCTCCTTGACGTGCTAGTGTAACCCATTCATAGATATGGTTTGATAACTAGAACATCAAGTAAAGGTCGGACTTTGGGAGCAACAGAATCCATAAGGTACAGTTACGGAGGTAAATCCTACGAAATCCTTATGGGGAGGTGGCCAACTTCCTAAAACAAGATACTACAATATTAGGTCTTCCGGCTGGGTGTGTTGGCCACGACATCCATTTTACCGGTTATCAAGGGACCAATATTATAGTTCTTGGGAAATGTTCCAACCATCATATCTGCCTGAGATTCAGATCTGGTTGGTGTCAGGATATTCCAGACTCATCGAGTCTAGGAAGAAAAATGAAAGTTTGCAACACAAATCGACGAGATGACGTTGCGAGATTCTCGGGAAATGAACTACGATAGCAAGCTCCAAAACATGAGCTGGTTCTGCTACAAACATGTGAACATGTTGTCCCAGACAAGCACGACCACATGGTAGTCTTATAATAAACACTACCGAGTTCTGGTTGGGAACCATCATCGAGGATATCAAAGTTCTTGATTAAGCCCGGGTTAGCTCTTAAAAAGAACTCCTTCTCCTAGAACAAATCAGTCAGTGGCTTGGTGTGCTAGGATACACATATGGAATGAAGATGATCAGTCTATCAAACCACAGAATACTTTGCACGTGCATAACTGACTTTCGATGGTTCCAGAGGAGGTAAAACATGCTTTCTCGAATTCACGGCGGCAACTTACATCAAATGCACGTGAATCAAAGGAAGTCACTTCTTCCATCCAAACATACACCTCAGAGACGGAACTCGAAGGCATTGTTTACAAAGTTTCCAACAATAGCTTAATGTTCAACAAAATCATGGAGGAGATAAGGATGTTGTCAATGGGCTCAACAACAATTCATCCGGGTTCCCTTTTTAAAAGGAATTCCATAGTTAAGTGAACACGGTGAAAGGATTGGTCAGACCAAGAATATAATGGTGTATGCTCGAGGAAAAACCACGAGTAAGACAACATTACGAATATCGTTGGTTCTGATTTGATTTGACGATAGCCCATACTCAATCAAAGGTTTAGGTAAGATGATAGATCCAACAATTGATCACGAGGATCAACCAATAAAGATATCATCTTTCTTCAACACACACAACCACAAGATATCCCTTTTGAGAAATGAACTAAGTCAGGCAAGCTTTTATCTTCCAACTCTCCAAGTTGTTGTCTAGCTTAACCAACTAGCTCAGGGATATCCAACACAGATTCTTGGAGAAGGGTGGTTCACAAGAAACCAACTTGATCACGAGCTCAACACAGCGGTCAGGTGACAACCTGGTAATACTTCCGAGAAGATCTTCGGAAAATCACGAAGCACCGATATGTTACTAGGCTCGAGAACAATCTTGCTTTTTGAGGCAAGACGATATGATCAATAGAGCGAAGATTTGAAATAATCCTAACTCATCGATCGAGGAGTGCACCGAGAACAAGGACTAGGTAGCACGATCAGTCTTAGAAGGATGATTCAAAAACCAACACGCTAAGAATGAAATTATTATCCATTAACTACCAAGCAACAAGGTTGCTAGGAGTATTGAATTCACACATCACGATTCACTTGTCGGCATTCCGGTTGCAACAACACGGAATCGAGGGATGAATAATGATGGCGAGAAGTATCACTACATCAAGAATTCACAAGAGCCGGTGCAATCCTCATGAAAATCCTGACATAAAGACGGTAATACTTCAGGGTAGAACAGAATCAAAAGCTGGGCTGGCATTTTGATCTGCGGAGCACAATTGCTTTGACCCAATCCTAGATATGGAAGAGGTACTGGAGTTTGTTTCTCCCAGTCATTCTGCGATAGAATGGCTTGACGGACCACAAGAGTAATAGGCATCGATAAATGAACGCACGCATACTCTTGACTATCAATTGATAGACGAGGGTCAGAATGCAACTAAAGGGAACAACTCAAAGGAACACATAATTTTCTGAGTTGTGGATGCATAGATTAGTATGTCGAACCAAGTTCAACATATTTCTTCTGAATAACCCATGCAGAAAGGTAGAACTGGCAGAGTCACGATTTATGAATGGGAAACTCCTCAAGAGTACTCTAATTGTGATTTTTTTTTGATCCAATAAACATCTGCCATAAGCGGTTCATAGTATTTGGAAGAAGGAAATACCACGGACCTCGAGGACTATCGCAAAGTTACTAATATCCTGAAGGAACTAGCAAACACTATCAACATGAAGTAAGTAGAGTGAATCTCGGGTTCAAAACCCAGAAATAGAATACCTACTACTAAGTAGCATCACGGGATGCTTTCGAGAATGATGGCCAGAATCATCACACTGGGAACACAAAACATTGCTAGATTACTAGGTGACTCCCTAAACACCTAGGGCCATAATAGTAACTCCAACATAATGTCAAGGCAATAGAATACCTCAACCCGACAACTAGTGTGATTGAGCTAGCATAAAGGAGCATCGAAACCAGAGGAAAAGGATTTTGCAAATGCATCAGACTATTTAGAAACCTGGAATGACTCGGACAGCATAACGGCTGTAAATGCTCAGAAAAGATTTGAGACATTCACAAAAATGGTGGCATAACCACTCAGAAGCACAATATCAAGGTTTCGAGATCAACAATTAACATACGGAAGTAGTAGGAACTGAACTGAGACTTAAATCCAACAATCTTATAAGTCCACTGATTAGTAACACGTGATCCTAATAGAAAGAAGAGATAGCCTAGTTCTTAATCCCCGTAGGAAAGATAAGATGACTCAGATCAGAAGGGCATAAGGTAAAGGAGTAAAAGAGCCTTACGTTCCATCCCACAATCAATTCCCTTATATAACTAAAGAATTTCTAGACTCAACTTCGACCAGTTTGGCTTGGTAATCCTACATGCAGTCAAGCTCTGATACCAACGCTGTCAGAGCCCCGACTCAATGCCACATCGATCTAGCATGTAACACCTCATATCACTTTGCGGCCTCACGCACGGTATTCCCACGGGTGTCGCCTTACCTTAGCCCGGGACCGTTTGCGCCTTTTGGCACACGTATATGACAGTGTCGCTAGCATCCATATGATAAGGAGCCCGGGCTGACATGGCTAGTCGTAAACCCAAAGTGGCACAGACTTACAGGGACAGGCATCCATGACCCAGCATCGAACGTGTCGGTCATCAGCGAGTGAATCCAGGCTGTAGCACTGGGCTAGCAGGACTCCGGTGAACCGGGCTGTAGCGGGCTAACAGGACTCCGGTATTCCTCGCGTGACATTTCCCCGAAGGGACAGACACAGGAACGAAGAAGGACACATGCCGGCCAGCCTAAGTGTTCCGGAGCAGTAGCAAGCTACCATGGCTCAGTGGAAACACTAGGAGACATTTCCCGGTAAGAGAGGCTACTAGGGATAAACAACTAGATAGTCAGATCCCACACATACCAAGCATTTCAACAACATACACACAATATGCTCGATATGTGCAGATACAACATGGCATCACAACATGACTCTACAACTCAAGTAATTAATCAATAGGCTCCGAGGAGCGAGATATTACAAACATGGGTCTCATGACCCAACACTCAGAGCATACAACTCAAAGCACAAGCGGAAGCTATCATGTCTGAGTACAGACATCTATAAATGAAAAAGGCTGAGAAGCCTGACTATCTACCAGACCCTGCCGAGGGCACAATATCGTAGCTGAGGTAACAAGCTAAACGTCGAAGTCCAAGCGGAACTACTAGTGAGACTGAAGTCTCTCTGCAAAAACATAAAATAGGCAAACGTGAGTACAAATGTACCCAGCAAGACTTACATCAGAACTAACTACATATGCATCATTATCAACAAGGGGGTGGTGGAGTTTAACTGCAGCAAGCCAGCTTTGACTCGGTGGCTAACCCGAACTACGACTGCAAGTAACTCTTTTGAGGTGGCGCGCACGAGTCCACATATTCACCATATCAATACACCACTATGGATCTGCTCCCGTCTCCCTACGAGAACGCCATCCATAGCACTCACGCTTATCTTGCGTGTTTTAGAGTATCCACTTTCACTTGTCTATGAACTATGCAAGGGGTCCAAGTTTCCATATCCGAGGAATCCAGCTATTCGAATAGATAATGATAACCCTGCAGGGGTGTACTTCTTCACACACGCTCTCGCCACTTACCGCCCTGTACACGTCATGTACCTCGGCAACCTTCAAGCGGAAGCCGGGCGAGGGAGTCGGCCACGGCCTACCTAAACACTCAAGTCTCTTGTCCAGGTTTATCGCCTATTCGGGTTCCATCCGCAAGGAGATCCGGCAGGGGTATCGCTCACGGCCCCAAACAATGTGTGCAGGGTTCCCAAGTCCACCATCCGTGTGCCACTTGGTACACCGGGCCACTGTGCCTAGTCTGTCCCAAGCCCACCTGTACCGGGTGCCACTTGGTAGACTACTAACACTACCTACAAACACCAGAAACTAGTTGCAACTCCTGGACAGAGAACAAGGGTGATTAAGAAGCCGAGAGGGGCACTTAGGCATTCCAATGTGTGGTAGTAGCTGGTCATGGATCACAAACACAGAACTCAGTTCCTGAGGATGGCTGCAATGAGACAACCCACCATGTACTCCTACATGGCCTCTCACCGCTACCTTTACCAAATCGTGTTCACACACTTAGCTCTCAACAGTAGGACATGTTCACACGCCTCTGATTCATCCCCGATGAATCAGACCTGACTCAACTCTAAGCAGTAGCAGGCATGACAAACAAGCATGAATGAGTAGGCACAACAGGGCTCAAACAACTCCTACTCATGCTAGTGGGTTTCATCTATTTACTGTGGCAATGACAGGTCATGCAAAGGATAAAGGGGTTCAGCTACCGCAGCAAGTAACAAATATGTCGTTGTTGTCCTAATGCAGTAAAAGAGAGCAGGAGCGAGAGAGTGGGGTTTTATCGGAATGAACAAGGGGGTTTTGCTTGCCTGGCACTTCTGAAGATAATATAGCTCTTCATCGGTGTCATCGATCACATCGTCGGTACACGTCTATCGAGAGGGGACAATTACCGGCAAATACAGGAAAACACGATCAATGCAATGCACAATATGATGCATGCTATGACATGGCAATATGAATGTGTTTTGGGCTAATGCACCTAAAACCAGATTAAATGAAGTTGGTTTGAATCCAAGATTCAAATTCAAACTCCATATGTGGTTATTTAAATGTCATTCACTTCATTTGCCCTAAACAGTAGTGATAAGTTGTTCTAACATGCATGAAAATGGTACAGATGGATTCCTTGAATTTTTCTGATAATTTTTCATATATAAATTATTTAATTTGGAGTTACGGTTGAATTTCTATGATTTATTGAAGTTTTAGCTATTTTCTGGAATTTCCTGATTATTTTTAAATCCAAAAAATACTTATTGCGTCAGCCCCACGTCACAGTGACGTCAGCAGGGTCAACTGGGCGCCCCAGGTCAAACCTGACGTGTGGGGGCCACACGTCAGTGACACAGGAGCTAATCCCGGTCAAACCCAACGCTGACTGGGGTTTGACCAGGGGTGGGGCCCACTGTTAGTGGTTGTGGGTTTAATTAGTTGGGTCATTAACACTAATTAAGCGTGCCACGTCGGCGGTCGCCGGAGTATCGCCGGCGGCGACCATTCCGCACGGCGGCGCGGCTCGGATTTGAGCTAGGGGCGATGGTTTGGCGCGCGGTTTGGCTAATTAGAACGTCCGCGACGCGGCGCGTCCAGCGGTGGCTGTGGCCGCGGCTGGGGTGGCCGGAGCCGACGACGGCGATGGCAAGTGCGGCGGCCGGAGCTTCGGGTTCGAGTGGGGCGAGGCCACAGAGGACGGGAGGGAAGGCTAAGGGACTCGCCGAGCTCCTGAAGATGCTAGGAGCACGGTGCCGTGCTCGGTTTCGAGCC
This sequence comes from Triticum aestivum, assembly GCF_018294505.1. NCBI lineage: Eukaryota > Viridiplantae > Streptophyta > Magnoliopsida > Poales > Poaceae > Triticum > Triticum aestivum. The sequence continues at coordinate 461,611,771 of NC_057804.1, forward strand.
TTGCTGGCTGCAGTGACGGCGGCGACATCGCCGGCGGCGTGGGGTTCTCGGCTCGTTGTGAACGGCGGCTAGAGAGGGAGGTAGGGCACGGGGAGAGGGGGAATCGGGTCAGGGGCTCACCGCGGAGCTGCAGGGAGGGTTAGTGGGCTCGGGGGCGCGCCGGAGTGGCCGAATCGACGGAGAAAGGCGCCGGGGCCGAAGCTTGGAGATGATGACGATGGCGGCTGCTCGGGGCCCTTCTGGTCGCGTGAGACGTCGAGGAGGTCGAGGGAGGCACTGCGGAGCTCGGGAGCGCGTCGGGGAGGAGAGGGGGTGGTGGTGGCCGCGGCGGACGGCGTCGGTGGCGACGGGGCTCCGCTCGGTGGAGGAGAGAGGGAGCCAGAGAAAGGGGGGAGAAGGCACGGGGAGAGTGCGAGGCCTGGGAGGGTGTGTGGCGTCGCGGACGGGGTCCAGGGCGACGAGAGGAAGTAGGAGGTGGCCAGGGGGAAGCAGGAGGTGGCCGAGGCCTCTCGGGCGCGCGCCACGCCTCGCCTCTGTTCGTCCTCCTGGCAGAGGAGGAAGATGACAAGGGGGAGGAGGTGGGCTGGGCCGGCTGGGCCGGTCCTGTTGGGCCACCATGTGGCCTTCACAGGTAAGTCCAGGTGGTTCTGCTCTCCTTTTTTTATTTTTGTTCTGTTTGTTTTATTTAATGTATTTTGCCACTGTTTTGAATTTAAAATAATTCAAACAATGCCAAAAACTCCTCTGAATATTTTATATTGCTAGATGGACTTTTCCAAAAGCTTATAAAATATTTCCGGGGGTATTTGAAATTATATTCTAATTATATGAATATAATTCAAATTCAAATAGCTAATGAATTAAATCCAAAGTCCCAAAAATAATTCCTTAAAAATGTTCAATATTTTGGTTGGGACCAGAACCCTTACCAAAAATTATCAAACATTTAAAAGGGCATTTTTGGAGCAATGAATGAGATTTCTAGGGTTTTTGCCCCTCTTTTATTTAAGTTTTTGAGGCTTCCAAAATTCCTCAGTTCAAGTTTCGAAAATATAGACATGATGCACACATGAAGCTAGCCTAGAGCACTACCAGCAGCTAGGGATGTGACACCCGTGATCCTTACGGCGATCACAACCCGTCCAATACTTGGCCAATCTGTACTGCTCCAAATATCCATCAACTATACGTCATTCCGTCAGGTGGGTGTTGATCGAATGGTGTACCCTGGTACGAACCCATGCCCATGACTGAGGACATGGCTATCGATAGATTAAACACACACTCTGCAGAGGTAGTGCATTGTACCCACACCATAGAACCCATGGCCTCACCCTCCCATCCGGGTGGACCAACGGCATTTCAACAAAACCGATCTACTGCCATGACACTCTCCCAGCCACTCCGACTCACTCCCCACTGGGCCAAGTCATGGGTGGCCCCGTGTCTACCTCTAGACACAACGACCACCGTCGTGGCCCATCCCACAAGGGGACATGGATCCAAAAACTAACTCAACAACGGGCACACAAGGTTATGCTCCACCTACCTGATCAGGGTAGCACGCGCCCATAACCTTCCCTCGTTGGAGGCACCGGGGAGGCACAACAATAGACCGCATTAGGGCCCTCCCATAACAGCAAATGTGGTTGTACTGGAAAAGTTTGATTTGGCGGCACCTGACCAACTTACTGACAGAATTTATCCACAAAACTATAACCATGATAACTGATACTCCGATGTCAACCATCAAACTATAATCCAAGTCATAGCAATATCCAACAAATAACCCAACATAATATCATCATACCAAAATACTCCAAGGATAGCATAATACTATTGTCATGATGAACAATAACACTACTACTACAATATGCAAGAACAAGTTATCCAACTAAGATCCACATGTAACCATCATCTCCGAAAATAATACTCCAAGAAACAGAACATCAACTAGCATCATGAAAATAATCATACCAACCACTACTAATCCAAAGGTAGCATGATATCCAAAGTAATACTCCAAAACATACTAACAGGTATCATCATGAAACACTCATAATATCAGCCACTAATATTCCAATGGCAACATGATACTCATCTACTACAAACATAACTCCTAGTAGTCCAAACCAAAGCATGGCAACAACAAGATCAAAACAATACTCCGAGAAAATGCCATGCACAGAGTCATGTTGCTAAAGCAATATTTTAAACAAGTTCAAAATGAATTAAACCATGTCACAGCATTGCAATCATGCAAATGGAGGGTGTGGCTTGCCTGGGGTGGAAGAAATCATCGGAAGAAAGTGCGAGAAGCTCGCGGAAAGAATCGCCAGAAATCGTTCTCTCTCGGAGGGGGCTGATTAAGGGCAGGGGCAAAATGGTCATTTTCAGTATGCCAAAAGATAATGAAAGTGACACCAACAGAAAGGGCTCGACGAAACACAAAGAAGTGAGCGTTGGTTTCACCTTAAACGAAGTTACGGTTGAAAAGTTATGAAGGGTTGAATCTCAGGGACTTTTCTGCAAAAATTTCTTCAGCAAACAGGTCCTTGAGTGGATAAGGCATAGGCGTAAAGTTACAAATACGTTTTGGGTCAACGAAAACATACTCAGCAAAAACCGCATCCACTTATCCACGTCAGTGTACCTGGGTCCACGCGGGGCCGGCCCTTGGGATGCTGACAGGTGGGGCCCGCGGCCAGCTGGAGGGCAGGGGGGGTCAGCGCCCTCGTCTCCTTCCTCTCGCCCGCGCCTTGCCACGGCAGAGGAGGATCCCGACGGGGCTCGTAGGCGATTCTGGCCGTCTCCTGCGGCGCTCGGCACACCAACGTGCTCGGGGGACCGAGCCGCATCGCTTGGTCGGCCTCCCGGTTGCTGAAGACGACGGAAACGGGAGCAGCCATGACTGCAGCGGACGACCACGTCGGGTGGCGACGGGCACGGCTCCCTGGTGCGCCGAAGGGTGAGGGAAACGGCAAGGGAGGGTTGCCGGATGTAGATAGGGGCTCTGGTGGTGTAAGAAGGCAAGGAGAGAGACGACTTTGGGCGAATTTAGCCGGGACAGAGCGGCAGCCGTGGCGACGAGGGGAAGGAATGAGAGCTCCTTGAGCTCATTTGGGTGGTCGGGGAGGCTTAGAGAGGAGGGGTCAGGCTGTGGGTGAGCTCGGAGGGCTCGTGGGAGGGCTTAAATAGACGCGGCACGAGGTGTCCGAGCTGTCGTCGCCGCAGACGCGTGTCCGGCGCTGCGGACGCGTGTGCGCGCACATGAGCTCAAGGTTAGGTGACGAGGAGGAGCAGTGGAGGCTCTCACGGGGAAGAGGAGGCCAAGGGGGCGCAGGGAGGAAGAAGACGGCGACGAACCAAGCCAAAACGCCACTGTGCTCTCGTGGGCGTTCGGCGGCGAGCGTCGGTGAGCGTCGGTGAGGGGTTTTGCTGAGAGGAAGAGAGTTCCAGGAGGACGGCTATGACGCAGTAAATCTATTAGACATGCTCGTGCTCCCTGAGACGTCGAGCAGAGGAGGGGCCCGAGCAAGAATCCATCCAGCTCGCGTCCATGGCATGCCGGAGAGGTGGTGACCGCATGAGCTGGAGAGGAGAAGGTGCCAACAACTGAAAAACGTTGTCTAGGGTGTAGTACATCCAGGGGAGGTTCCAACTACGGTGGTAGCTTGGTTAAAACTGATCTGGTTAAACGGTAACAACCCTCTGAAGTTTACTTCAGTAAACTTGGGTGAGCACTAGTGATCAACAGGAAGGGTTTTGGACCAAATGGATTTGTCTGATAGGTTGAGCTAAAGAAGGACTTCAATCCTGGTAAGTTGTAGGAGATTTGGATCAAGATATAAAGTAGTTGCTTCACAACTGCTTATTTGGTCCAGAAATGAAGATCAGGAAGGTGCACTCACATGGAGTGTCAACTTGAGCTCAAATTGGGCAAGGTTTGATCATTTGTTCATATGGAGATGCTGTAAAAATATCATGCTAAATGGACAAGCCAAAATAGAACTTGCTTTACAAACATCTCTGCTGACCAGAAACTTGGAATAATTATGGTGATCAAATGTATCAATGAAATAATTCCAAATTGGGTGGAGAGATGTTTCATGGGTAGAAGAATGATCTCGTAATTTATTAGGATTTTTGAAGCAATATAAAATACACTTGCTTCACAACCTGAAAATATTGCCAAAATTAAAGATTTTCTCCTGTGCTCACATAGATGATTGGATAGGGCTGCAAATGGGTGGAGGGGTTTAATATGAGCACATTAAGAAGTGTGCAAAAGTTCAACTCATTTGGGTACTCCTAGCTAGTACTTCCTTCACAAAGCCTTCTGTTTGACAGAAACTTTGAAAATTCACTGAGGAAGATTGGCTAGGCAAATAAATTTGAACTTGTGCATGAGAAAATTATTTGGACATATAAACATGCCCAAAAAGGTTGGGAGTTAATAGGAGAAATGTAAATGACACTTCCTTCACAAAGTGCCATTTAGGGCAGAATTGAAAAAGGAATATTGGGGAATTATTTTTGAACTGGCCAAGGCAATGTTTGGGCATATTTGAGCTATATATGCCCCAAAGGAATTATGAGAATTATTTGGGGATTTTTGGATGGACAGAAATATAGGTTGCTTCACAACCTAGGGTAGATAGGGTTATTCCTTTAATGAAAAAGGAATATTCGCTAGAAAAAGAGTTTAGGGTTTGGTCAAGGAGTGAAGTGACATGATCTTGGCAAGGTTTTGATAATGATGAGCCACTTGGAGGAGGAATGAGGATGATTTCCCAGGTGGCAAGGCCACTGAACCACTCCAAAAAGAAAAACAGAGCAAAAACCAAATAAATCCAAAGAAAAAGAAAAGGGCGAAAATCCAGGCTGTTACATGAGTCTGACTCAACTTCACACCTTGTAACACAGGCAAGAACACTATCTTTGACTAGTCCATTTTGAACTTCTTCAAAACTTTATCAAGGTATGTGCGTTGTGAAAGTCCTATCAAGCATCTTGATATATCTCTATAGATCTTGATGCCTAATATGTAAGAAGATTCACCGAGGTCTTTCATTGAAAAACTCTTACTCAAGTATCCTTTTATGCTATCCAGAAATTCTACATCATTTCCAATCAACAATATGTCATCCACATATAATATTAGAAATGCTATAGAGCTCCCACTCACTTTCTTGTAAATACAGTCTTCTCCAAAAGTCTGTATAAAACCATATGCTTTGATCACCTCATCAAAGCGTATACTCCAACTCCGAGATGCTTGCACCAGTCCATAAATGGATCTCTGGAGCTTGCACACTTTGTTAGCACCTTTAGGATTGACAAAACCTTCTGGTTGCATCATATACAACTCTTATTTAAGAAATCTATTAAGGAATGCAGTTTTGACATCCATTTGCCAGATTTCATAATCATAAAATGCGGCAATTGCTAACATGATTCGGACAGACTTAAGCATCGCTACTGGTGAGAACGTCTCATCATAGTCAACTCCTTGAACTTGTCGAAAATCCTTTGCAACAAGTCGAGCTTTATATACAGTAACATTACCGCCAGCGTTAGTCTCCTTCTTGTAGATCCATTTATTCTGTATGAGTCGCCGATCATCAGGCAGATCCACCAAAGTCCACACTATGTTCTCATACATGGATCCTATCTCAGATTTTATGGCCTCAATCCATTTATCAGAATCTGGGCTCACCATAGCTTCTTCATAGTTCGTAGGTTCGTCATGGTCAAGTAGCATGACTTCCAGAATAGGATTGTCGTACCACTGTGGTGCGGATCATGCTCTGCTAGACCTACGAGGTTCTGTAGTAACTTGGTCTGAAGTTTCATGATCTCTATCATTAGCTTCCTCCCTAATTGGTGTAGGCATCACGGGAACAGATTTCTCGGATGAACTACCTTCCAAAATTAGAGCAGGTACAATTACCTCATCAAGTTCTACTTTCCTCCCACTCACTTCTTTCGAGAGAAACTCCTTCTCTAGAAAGGTTCCGTTCTTAGAAACAAAAATCTTGCTTCAGACTTGTGGTAGAAGGTGTACCCAATTGTTTCCTTAGGCTATCCTATGAAGACACATTTCTCCGATTTTGGTTCGAGCTTATCGGGCTGGAGCCTTTTGACATAATCATCGCATGCCCAAACTTTAAGAAACGACAGCTTAGGTTTGCTACCAAACCACAGTTCATACGATGTCATCTCAACGGATTTTGACGATGCCCTGTTTAAAGTGAATGCAACTGTCTCTAATGCATAACCCCAAAACAATAGTGGTAAGTCGGTAAGAGACATCATAGATCGCACCATATCCAATAAAGTGCGGTTACGACGTTCGGACACACCATTATGCTGTGGTTTTCCAGGTGGCGTGAGCTGTGAAACTATTCCACATTGTTTTAAATGAAGGCCAAACTCATAACTCAAATGTTCTCCTCCACGATTAGATCGTAGAAAATTTATTTTCTTGTTATGATGATTCTCCACTTCACTCTGAAATTCTTTGAACTTTTCAAATGTTTCAGACTTGTGTTTCATTAAGTAGATATACTCATATCTACTTAAATTATCTGTGCCATGAGCATCAACACTCATTGGACCGCATACATCGGTATGTATTATTTCCAATAAGTCACTAGCTCGTTCCATTGTTTCGGAGAACAGAGTTTTAGTCATCTTGCCATAAGGCACGGTTCGCAAGTGTCAAATGATTCATAATGAAGTGATTCCAAAAGTCCATCTTTATGGAGTATCTTCATGTGCTTTACAACGTATGACCAATACGGCAATGCCACAAATAAGTTGCACTATCATTATCAACTTTCCATCTTTTGGCATCAATATTATGAATATGTGTATCATCACGATCAAGATTCAACAGAAATAGACCACTCTTCAAGGGTGCATGACCATAAAAGATATTACTCATATAAATAGAACAACCATTATTCTCTGATTTAAATGAATAACCATCTTGCAGTAAAAAAGATCCAGAAATAATGTTCATGCTCAACACTGGCACCAAATAACAATTATTCAGGTCTAAAACTAATCCCAAAGGTAGATGTAGAGGTAGCATGCCGACAGTGATCACATCAACCTTGGAACCATTTCCGACATGCAGTGTCACCTCGTCCTTAGCCAATCTTCGTTTAATCCGTAGTCCCTGCTTCGAGTTACAAATATGAGCAACCGAACCGGGATCAAATACCTAGGCACTACTACGATAATTAGTAAGGTACACATCAATAACATGTATATCTAATATACCTTTGTTCACCTTGCCATCCTTCTGATCCGCCAAATACTTGGGGCAGTTCCGCTTCCAGTGACCAGTCCCTTTGCAGTAGAAGCACTCAGTTTCAGGCTTGGGTACAGACTTGGGTTTCTTCCCGGGAGTGACAACTTGCTTGTCAGTCTTTTTGAAGTTCCCCTTGTTTTTACCCTTGCCCTTTTTCTTGAAACTAGTGGTCTTGTTAACCATCAACACTTGATGCTCCTTCTTGATTTCTACCTCCGCGGCCTTTAACATCGTGAAGTGCTCGGGAATAGTCTTTTCCATCCCTTGCATATTGTAGTTCATCACGAAGCCTTTGTAGCTTGGTGGCAGTGATTGAAGAACTCTGTCAATGACACAATCATCTGGAAGATTAACTCCTAGCTGAGTCAAGTGATTATGGTACCCAGACATTCTGAATATGTGCTCACTAACAGAACCGTTCTCCTCCATCTTGCAGCTATAGAACTTGTTGGAGACTTCATATCTCTCAACTCGGGCATTTGCTTGAAATATTAACTTCAACTCCTGGAACATCTCATATGGTCCATGACATTCAAAAAGTCTTTCAAGTCTCGATTCTAAGCCATAAAGCATGGCACACTAAACTATCGAGTAGTCATGAACACGGACTGCCAGGCATTCACAATGTCTGTAGTTGCTGGGGAATGTGGTACACCAAGCGGTGCATCAAGGACATAATTCTTCGGTGCAGCAATGAGGATAATCCTCAAGTTATGGACCCAGTCCGTATAGTTTCTGCCATCTTCTTTCAATGTAGCTTTCTCTAGGAACGCATTAAAATTCAATGGAACTGTAGCACGGGCCATTGATCTACAACATAGATATGCAAAAAACTATCAGGACTAAGTTCATGATAAATTAAGTTCAATTAATCATATTAATTAAGAGCTCCCACTTAGATAAACATCCCTCTAGTCATCTAAATGATACGTGATTCAAATCAACTAAACCATGTCCAATCATCAGGTGAGATGGAGTAGTCTTCAATGGTGAACATCACTATGTTGATCATATCTACTATATGATTCACGTTCGACCTTTCGGTCTCCAGTGTTTCGAGGCCATATCTGTATATGCTAGGCTCGTCAAGTTTAACCCGAGTATTCTGCGTGTGCAAATCTGGCTTTCACCCATTGTATTTGAATGTAGATCCTATCACACCCGATCATCACGTGGTGTCTTAGCTCGAAGAACTTTTGCAATGGTGCATACTCGGGGAGAACACTTATACCTTGAAATTTAGTGAGGGGTCATATTATAATGCTACCGCCACACTAAGTAAAACAAGATGCATAAAAGATAAACATCACATGCAATCAAAATATGTGACATGATATGGCCATCATCATCTTGTGCTCATGATCTCCATCACCGAAGCAACGTCATGATCTCCATCGTCACTAGCTTGACACCTTGATCTCCATTGTAGCGTCGTGGTCGTCTCGCCAACCGTTGCTTCTATGACTATCGCTACCGCTTAGTGATAAAGTAAAGCAATTACATAGCGCTTGTATTTCATACAATAAAGCGACAACCATATGGCTCCTGCCAGTTGCCGAGAACTTTTACAAAACATGATCATCTCATACAACAATCTTTATATCACATCATGTTTTGACCATATGACATCACAACATGCCCTGCAAAAACAAGTTAGACGTCCTCTACTTTGTTTGTTGCAAGTTTTATGTGGATTCTACGGGCTGCTAGCATGAACCGTACATACCTACGGCACAAAAACCACAATGGTGATTTATCAAGTTTGCTGTTTTAACCTTCACAAGGACTGGCCGTAGTTAAATTTGATTCAACTAAAGTTGGAGAAAAAGACACCCGCCAGCCACCTTTATGCAAAACTACTTGCATGTTTGTCGGGGGAACCGGTCTCATGAACACGGTCATGTAAGGTTGGTCCAGGCCGCTTCATCCAACAATACCGCCAAATCAAAATAAGACATTGGTGGTAAGCAGTATGACGATCACCGCCCACAATTCTTTGTCTTGTACTCGTGCACATCATCTACACATAGACCTGGCTCTGATGCCACTGTTGGGAAACGTAGCATGCAATTTTAAAAAAATTCCTACGCTCACGCAAGATCTATCTAGGAGATGCATAACAACGAGAGGGGGAGAGTGTGTACACGTACCCTCGTAGACCAAAAGCGAAAGCATTAACTTAACGCGGTTGATGTAGTCGAACGTCTTCTCAAATCAACTGATCAAGTACCGAAAGTACGACACCTCCGAGTTATGCACACGTTCAGCTTGATGATGTCCCTAGATCTCTTGATCCAGCAGAGTGTCGATCAAGTTGATGAGTTCCGTCAATACGACGGCGTGATGATGGTGTTGGTGATGTGATCTGCGTAGGGCTTCGCCTAAGCACAACGATGATACTATCAAAGGAGTAAACGGTGGAGGGGGGCACCGCACACAGCTAAGGCAATGTTGTGCCTTTGGGGTGCCCCCCTGCCCCCGTATATAAAGGAGGGGGGAGGAGGACGGCCACCAGGGCGCGCGCCATGGAGGGGGAGTCCTACTAGGACTCCACTCCTAGTAGGATTCATCCCCCACCCTTTTTCCTTCTTTTTGGAGTAGCAAAGGGGGAAGGGAGAGGGGGTAGGATAGGGAAAGGGGGGTGCCTCCCCCACCCCTTGTCCAATTCAGATTGGCAAGGGGGGGGGGGGGGCGCCACGTCCTATGGCCGGCCCTCTCTTCTCCACTAAGGCACATGTGGCCCATTAACTTTCCCGGGGGGTTCCGGTAAGCCCCCGGTACTCCAAAACTTATCTGAAACTTCCCAAAACCATTTCGGTGTACGTACATAACCTTCCAATATATCAACCTTTCCCTCTCAACAATTTCGAGACTCCTCGTCATGTCTGTGATCTCATCCGGGACTCCGAACATCCTTCGATCACCAAAACACATAACTCATATAATACCAATCGTCATCGAACGTTAAGCGTGCGGACCCTATGGGTTCGAGAACTATGTAGACATGACCGAGACACCTCTCCGGTCAATAACCAATAGCGGAACCTGGATGCTCACATTGGTTCCCGCATATTCTACGAAGATCTTTATCGGTCGAACCGCAATGTCAATATAGTTATTCCCTTTGTCATCGGTATGCTACTTGCCCGAGATTCGATCGTCGGTATCTTCATACCTAGTTCAATCTCATTACCGGCAAGTCTCTTTACTCGTTCCGTAGTGCATCATCCCGCAACTAACTTATTAGTCACAGTGCTTGCAAGGCTTCATATGATGTGCATTACCGAGAGGGCCCAGAGATACCTCTCCGATACTCGAAGTGACAAATCCTAATCTCGATCTATGCCAACCTAACAAACACCTTCGGAGATACCTATAGAGCATCTTTATAATCACCCAGTTATGTTGTGATGTTTGATAGCACACAAGGAATTCCTCCGGTGTCCAGGAGTTGCATAATCTCATAGTTGGAGGAATATATATTTGACACGAAGAAAGCAGTAGCAATAAAACTGAACGATCATTATGCTAAGCTAACGGATGGGTCTTGTCCATCACATCATTCTACCAATGATGTGATCCCATTATCAAATGATAACTAATGTCCATGGCTAGGAAACTTCCCATCTTTTGATCAACGACCTAGTCTAGTAGAGGCATACTAGGGACACGTTGTTTTGTCTATGTATCCACACATGTATTTCCAGTTAATACAATTCTAGCATGAATAATAAACATTTATCATGAATAAGGAAATATAAAATAACAACTTTATTTTTGCCTCTAGGGCATATTTCCTTCAGATCGGACATATGGTTTAGTTGATTTGGATCACGTATCATTTAGATGACTAGAGGGATGTCTATCTAAGTGGGAGTTCTTAAGTAATATGATTAATTGAACTTAATTTATCATGAACTTAGTCCTAATACTTTTTTGCATATCTATGTTGTAGATCAATGGCCCGTGCTACCGTTCCTTTGAATTTGAATACATTCCTAGAGAAAGCTAAGTTGAAAGATGATGGTAGCAACTACATGGACTAGGTCCGTAACTTGAGGATTATCCTCATTGCTGCACAGAAGAATTATGTCCTTGATGCACCGCTAGGTGTACCACTTGCCCCAGCAACTGCAGACATTGTGAATGACTGGCAGTCGCGTGTTGATGACTACTCGTTAGTTCAATGTGCCATGCTTTACGGCTTAGTATCGGGACTTCAAAGACGTTTTGAACGTCATGGACCATATGAGATGTTCTAGGAGTTGAAGTTGATATTTCAAGCAAACGTCAGAGTTGAGATATATGAAGTCTCCAACAAGTTCTCTAGCTATAAGATGGAGGAGAACAGTTCTGTTAGTGAGTACATACTCAGAATGTCTAGGTACCATAATCACTTGACTTAGCTGGGAGTTAATCTTCCAAATGATTGTGTCATTGATAGAGGTCTTCAATCACTGCCACCAAGCTACAAAGGCTTTGTGATGAACTACAATATGCAAGGGATGGAAAAGACTATTCCTGAGCTCTTCGTGATGCTAAAGGTCATGAAGGTAGAAATCAAGAAGGAGCATCAAGTGTTGATGGTTAACAAGACCACTAGTTTCAAGAAAAGGGGCAAGGGTAAAAAGAAGGGGAACTTCAAGAAGAATGACAAGCAAGTTGTCACTCCCGGGAAGAAACCTAAAAATGGACCCAAGCATGAAACTGAGTGCTTCTACTGCAAAGGACTGGTCACTGGAAGCGGAACTGCTCCAAGTATTTGGCGGATAGGAAGGATGGCAAAATGAGCAAAGGTATATTTGATATACATGTTATTGATGTGTACCTTTCTAATTCTTGTAGTAGTGCCTGGGTATTTGATTTTGGTTCAGTTGCTCATATTTGTAGCTCGAAGCAGGGACTACAGATTAAATGAAGATTGTCTAAGGATGAGGTGATGATGCGCGTCGGAAATGGTTCCAAGGTTGATGTGATCGCCGTCGGCACGCTACCTCCACATCTACCTTCAGAATTAGTTTTAGACCTGAATAATTGTTATTTTGTGCCAGCGTTGAGCATGAACATTATATCTGGATCTTGTTTAGTGCGAAACGATTATTCATTTAAATCAGAGAATAATGGTTTTTCTATTTATATGAGTAATATCTTTTATGGTCATGCACCCTTGAAGAGTCTATTTCTGTTGAATCTTGATCGTGATGATACACATATTCATATTATTGATGCAAAAGATGCAAAGTTGATAATGATACTGCAACTTATTTGTGGCACTGTCGTTTGGGTCATCTCGGTGTAAAGTGCATGAAGAAACTCCATAAAGATGGACTTTTGGAATCACTTGATTCTGAATCATTTGATACTTGCGAATTGTGCCATATGGGCAAGATGACTAAAACTCCGTTCTCTGGAACAATGGAATGAGCTAGTGACTTATTGGAAATAATACATACCGATGTATGCGGTCCAATGAGTGTCGATGCTTGTGGTAGGTATCATTATTTTCTAACCTTCACAGATGATTTGAGCAGATATGGGTATATCTACTTAATGAAACACAAGTCTGAAACATTTGAAAAGTTCAAAGAATTTCATAGTGAAGTGGAGAATCATCCTAACAAGAACATAAAGTTTCTATGATCTGCTCGTGGAGGAGAATATTTGAGTTACGAGTTTGGCCTTCATTTAAAACAATGTGGAATAGTTTCACAGCTCACAACACCAGGAACACGACAACGTAATGGTTCCAAACGTCATAACCACACTTTATTAGATATGGTGCGATCTATGATGTCTCTTACTGACTTACTACTATAGTTTTGGGGTTATGCATTAGAGACAGCTGCATTCACTTTAAACATGGCACCATCAAAATCCGTTGAGACGACACTGTATGAACTATGGTTTGGCAACAAACCTAAGCTGTCGTTTCTTAAAGTTTGGGGATGCGATGCTTATGTCAAAAGGCTTCAGCCCGATAAGCTCAAACCCAAATCGGAGATATGTGTCTTTGTAGGATACACTAAGGGAACAATTGGGTACACCTTCTACCACAAGTCTGAAGGCAAGATTTTTGTTGCTAAGAACGGAACCTTTCTAGAGAAGGAGTTTCTCTCGAAAGAAGTGAGTGAGAGGAAAGTATAACTTGATGAGGTAATTGTACCTGCTCTCAATTTGGAAAGTAGCTCATCCGAGAAATCTATTCCCGTGATGTCTACACCAATTGGAGAGGAAGCTAATGATAAAGATCGTGAAAACTACAGATCAAGTTGCTACAGAACCTCGTAGGTCTGGCAGAGCACGATCCGCACCAGAGTGGTACGGTAATCCTGTTCTCGAGGTCATGTTGACCATGAAAAAACTACAAACTATGAAGAACCTATGATTAGCCCAGATTTCGATAAATGGCTTGAGGCCATGAAATCTGAGATAGGATCCATGTATGAGAACAAAGTGTGGACTTTGATGGAATAAAAGGATCTTCAAGAAGAAGACTGACGCTGACGGTAATGTTACTGTCTATAAAGCTCGACTTGTTGCAAAGGGTTTTTGACAAGTTCAAGGAGTTGACTACGATGAGACTTTCTCACCCGTAGCGATGCTTAAGTCTGTCCGGATCATGTTAGCAATTGCCGCATTTCATGATTATGAAATCTAGCAAATGGATGTCAAAATTGCATTCCTTAATGGATTTCATAAAGAAGAGTTGTATATGATGCAACCAGAAGGTTTTGTCGATCCTAAAGGTGCTAACAAAGGGTGCAAGCTCCAGCAATCTATTTATGGACTGGTGCAAGCATCATGGAGTTGGAATATACGCTTTGATGAGGTGATCAAAGCATATGGTTTTATACAGACTTTTGGAGAAGCCTCTATTTACAAGAAAGTGAGTGGGAGCTCTATAGCATTTCTAATATTATATGTGGATGACATATTGTTGATTGGAAATGATGTAGAATTTCTGGATAGCATAAAAGGATACTTGAACAAGAGTTTATCAATGAAAGACCTCGGTGAAGCTGCTTATATATTAGGCATCAAGATCTATAGAGATAGATCAAGACGCTTGATAGGACTTTCACAAAGCACATACCTTGATAAAGTTTTGAAGAAGTTCAAAATGGATCATTCAAAGAAAGGGTTCTTGCCTGTGCTACAAGGTGTGAAGTTGAGTCAGACTCAATGCCCGACCCCTGCAGAAGATAGAGAGAAAATTAAAGTCATTCCCTATGCCTCAGCCATAGGTTCTATCATGTATGATATGCTGTGTACCAGACCTGATGTGTGCCTTGCTATAAGTTTAGCGGGGAGGTACCAAAGTAATTCAGGAGTGGATCACGTGACAGCGGTCAAGAACATCCTGAAGTACCTAAAAAGGACTAGGGATATGTTTCTCGTTTATGGAGGTGACAAAGAGCTTGTCGTAAGTGGTTACGTTGATGCTAGCTTTGACACTAATCCGGATGAATCTAAGTCACAATCCGGATATGTATTTTTATTGAATGGTGCAGCTGTTAGTTGGTGTAGTTCCAATCAGAGAATCGTGGCAGGATCTATGTGTGAAGCGGAGTTCATAGCTGCTTCGGAAGTAGCAAATGAAGGAGTCTGTATGAAGGAGTTCATATCCGATCTACGTGTAATACCTAGTGCATCGGGTCCAATGAAAATCTTTTGTGATAATACTGGAGCAATTGCCTTGGTGAAGGAATCCAGATTTCACAAAAAGACCAAACACATCAAGAGACGCTTCAACTCCATCTGAGATTTGGTGAAGGAGGGAGACATAGAGATTTGCAAAATACATACGGATCTGAATGTTGCAGACCCGTTGACTAAACCTCTTCCATGAGCAAAACATGATCAGCACCAAGACTCCATGGGTGTTAGATTCATTACAATGTAATCTAGATTATTGACTCTAGTGTAAGTGGGAGACTGAAGGAAATATGCCCAAGAGGCAATAATATAGTTGTTATTTTATATTTCCTTATTTACGATAAATGTTTATTATTCATGCTAGAATTGTATTAACTAAAAACTTGATACATGTGTGGATACATAGACAAAACACCGTGTCCCTAGTATGCCTCTACTAGATTAGCTCGTTAATCAAAGATGGTTAGCTTTCCTAGCAATGGACATGAGTTGTCATTTGATAAACGGTATCACATCATTAGTGGAATGATGTGATGGACAAGACCCATCCGTTAGCTTAGCATAATGATCGTTTAGTTTTATTTCTACTTCTTTCTTCGTGTCAAATATATATTCCCCCGACTATGAGATTATGCAACTCCTAGACACCGGAGGAATGCCTTGTGTGCTATCAAACGTCACAACATAACTGGGTGATTATAAAGATGCTCTACAGGTATCTTCGAAGGTGTTTGTTGGGTTGGGCATAGAGCGAGATTAGGATTTGTCACTCCGAGTATCGAGAGGTATCTCTGGGCTCTCTCAGTAATGCACATCATATGAAGCCTTGCAAGCAATGTGACTAATGAGTTAGTTACGGGATGATGCACTACGGAACGAGTAAAGAGACTTGCCGGTAACGAGGTTAAACTAGGTATGAAGATACCGACGATCGAATCTCTGGCAAGTAACATACTGATGACAAAGGGAATAACGTATGTTGACCTTGCGGTTGGACTGATAAAGATTTTCGTAGAATATGTGGGAACCAATATGAGCATCTAGGTTCCGCTATTGGTTATTGACCGGAGAGGAGTCCCGGTCAGGTCTACATAGTTCTCGAACCCATAGGGTCCGCATGCTTAACGTCCGATGATGATATGTATTATATGAGTTATGTGTTTTGGTGACCGAAGGTTGTTCGGAGTCCCGGATGATATCACAGACATGACGAGGAATCTCGAAATGGTCGACAGGTAAAGATTGATATATTAGAAGGTTATGTACGAACACTGGAATGGTTCCAAAGAGGTTCGGGGATTTTTCATAGTACTAGGAGGTTACCAGAACCCGAAAGTTAATGTGACTCATGGGCCATAGTGGAGAGGAGGAGGCAGGCCACGGGAGGTGGCGCACGCCTCCCTCCCAATGGAGTCCGAATTGGACAATGGGGATGGGGCGCGGCCCCTCCTTTCCTTCTCCCTCTCCACCTCTTTCCCCTTTCCCCCTCTATCATGGGAGTCAGTCTGACAGTAAGAATAGGGGGTACATAGGAGGAGGCAAGGTCCTAGCTACAGTGAGGTTGTACACACGAGTTTTACGAGTCCAGGCCCCTCTTAGAGGAGGTAAATCCCTACGTCTCGGTGCCCTGAGGCTGTGTCGAATGGATTATGTGTGAATGTTACAAGGGGTGCGAACCCTTGTGCCAGAGGAGGAGGGTGGCTTATATAGACTGCGCTAGGACCCTCTCGGACCTCCGTTACATAGGGTTCAATGTGAGTTAAGATGGGGCATTACTGGTAACGCTATCCATAAATGATCTTTAGGACTACAGAGTGAATGCCTTACCGTTGCCATCCTGGGGTGACTTTAGATCTTCTGTACTCTGAGTGGTTCTCCATATGGTCGAGAGACTATGTTGTGGTCGAGTGGAATTGGGGTATCCGAGTGGATTCTTGTGTCGAGTGGATTGCACTTCAGGGTGATTCCAGTCGGTACGTTTTGTTGGTCCTTGAATGTCTTTGACTGTGGGTCAATGTCACTGGGTGGGGTTTCTAGGTCAGGCCTAAGACCCTACTCCACGTACATGTCCTCATCATTAGCCCCCGAATGGATTGAGGTTCGAGTGAAGAAAGGTTGAAGTTGATTTCGACTCAATCCAACGCTCTGGAGGCACCTATTGAAGTCTGAGGAGCACATTGGTACTTCCAATCTTGCTTCAGCGGGCTCGATCGATTATGATAGCTTGAAGTCGTGAGTGAATAAATGTGGTAAGCCTTCGAGTGAATTAGGACGCGAAATGTTAGACGTGATTGGTTGCCCTGTGGATTCCAGATTTCACGGGATTTGAAATTTTGTAGAAGTGCGATGGACATGGTGTGGCGCGGTAAGCGGAACGGATCGGATTGGGACTCCTAGATTTTTGCGCCACCTTTTTCGCCATGTATCTCTCCTGCACCTACGACGGGATATGATTTGATTGCTGGGGGCCACTGGTCAGCCACTTGGAGCCAGCCTCATAAAAGGCGTCGGAGCCGATGCGAGGTAATGTGCCTTCAATCGATCCCCATCCTCTCTTCTTCTCCGCCTCCTTTCTCTCTGCTCTCCACACCTCTCCTCGGCCCTCCCAAGCTCCACGCAATGGTGAAGGAGAAGACCACAGATCTAGAGCACACAAAGAAGGCGTTGGCGACGGTGAAGGGGAAGAAGACGGCACGGGGCTCGTCGTCGCAATCCGCTCTGCCGCCCGGCTGGATCCAAGGGATTGGACCCACTCTACGGTCTCGCAGGAGGACTTGGAGAATCTCGCCCACGACGGCTTGATTACTCCTGGGTCTTGGAGACTGCCTGGGGAGGAATTCGAGTCACAGCCGGTGAGTGTGTTCTCCTCACCACCCACGTCGATCGTGGTTTTTCTTTGCCTCCGCACCCATTCTTTCGAGGGTTCTTGAACTTCTTTGGAGCCCAGATTCACCATTTCCCTGTGAACACTATATTGTATCTTGCTGCATTCATTTCCATGTGCGAAAACTTCCTGGGATGCTACCCGCACTAGGGCCTCTTCAAGCATATATTCACTTGTCGATCTCAGACGGTGAAGAAAGCTAACCCAGTCGACCAGAAAACACACGTGATCCAGATGTGTGGGGGGGTTAGGAATCCAAATGAGGGGTAGGAGCTACTTCCCCCCTGTGACTTTTCCCGATTCAGTTAGAGGGTGGCAGTCGACTTGGTTTTACTACAAGGATGTTCTGACTCCTGGCCAGTCGACAGGCCTCCCCCTTTCACTTTGGAGAGACTCCACACCCCTCGCTCACTACTGGCAGCTCCGGAGGAGAGGGAGGAACTGCAGATGCTGGTTGCGGCCATTGTTGAATTGGTAAAGGGAGGAGTGACGGGGATGGATCTGTTGGAGGTGTATCTTAGTCGACGAATCTAGCCCCTGCAAGCCCGTGACCACCCTATGTGGATGTACCCGGACCCAGAAGACACCGCTCGTACCCTCTCGGAGGAGGTTGACGAGGAGACGGTGGCCCAATGGCCCCAGAGTGTTACTGGCAACAAGGAACACTACAAAAAAAGACACATCCGTGACATTTTGGGCCAAACGAATTTTTTTCTGTCATGCTTATGACACTTCTATGATGATAATTGTGACAAAACCCGATATCATCATAGATGTGGTGGGATCCTACTTCTATGACAAAAAATCATGATAGAAAATGGGCTTTTTGTCATGGGCGGGCCAGAGACGCAGCTGCATGACATTCTTTGGGCCATCCATGATTACAATGGGTGGTCGGGGGCCGAGCCATGCGCGTTTCTCTCGTACACGTACACACGTGGGTGCGAGGTGTTGGGCTCTAACTAAACTCGAGTAAGGCATTCGCCTAACTGAACGGGAGCGATTGCACTGCAAGCTACGCGTTACTGAACCCGAGCGATCAATCGATGGCTGCTAACTGAACCCGATCGAGCGATTCCTTCGATACTGCTGCTAACAGAAGCCGATCGATGCTTCCCCTAGATGAACAGTGAGCGTTGTTGGGGGGGGGGGGGGGTTGGATGAACAGTTCCCGGTGGGGGTTGGATGAACAGGACCCCCGTGGTGTTGTCGCTGGATGAACAGGACCCCGATCGATCGAGCCGGTTGGGCAGGGATGAACAGGACCCCGTGGAGGGCTAGATGAACAGGACCCCATGGAGGGAAGGTTGAACAGTAGCCGGTGGAGGGCTGGTTGAATAGTAGCCGGTGGAGGACTGGATGAACAGTAGCCCGTGGAGGGCTGGATGAACAGGACCCCATGGAGAGGGCTGGTTGAATAGTGGCTGGTGGAGGAGCGGTGGAGGCTGGATGAGCAGGAGCCCGTGGATGAACAGTCGTAGGTGGAGGGTGGAGGAGGTCGACGGTGGATGAACAATAGCTCGTGGAGGCAGTCGGCGGTGGAGATGAACAATATCCCTTGGAGTCCCATTTTGCGGTACGCCACACCCCTCCCGATGAACAGGACCCCCGTTTCGACCGTAGCACTCCAACGCAAGTCCGTTTCCTCTGTTTTGCAGTACGGCACACCCCTCCCGATCAACAGGACCCCGTTTCGACCGCAGGAGGTCCAAGAAAAGTCTGTTTCCTCCGTTTTGCGGTATGCCAGACCCCTCCCGATGAACAGGATCCCGTTTCGACCGTGGCCGGTCGAACACAAGGCCGTTTCCTCCGTTCTGCGGTACCAGGCCTCGTTTCCATCGGTTGTTCCGTCCAAGCCGGTTGGCTCCCGATGAACACAATGATGCATTCCGTTTCGACCCAGTCGGTTGGCTCCCCATGAACACGACAACGACACAATTTCTCCATTCCGACCCAGCCATGTACACAAGCCATGGCCGTACGTATGCGCGAGTAGGCATTCGAGACCCCGCCCGTATGTACGTATGTGGCCGTATTTTTTTTGGCGTGTGGCTGTATGTACGTGTACACAGTTTAGATGGGGCAGCCTGAACTGCTATGTGGGGGGCTCTACTATGACATGTGCTGCTACTTACTCGGCCACGGTTCATCCTTGCAAAGCGACCGATCGACCAGTATGTATGTACACGTTCGCGACCAGAATGACAATGCTACGTACGCTTCGACCGGGTGGGTCCCAACTGTCAGGCACTTCCTTGCATGCGAAGATGTAGCTGGTGGGTCCTAGCAGTCAGGGGGCAAATTTTTTTTGCCCGTAATATGGACGCACTTCCTTGCGTGTGAAGATGTAGCTGGTGGGTCCCAACAGTCAGGGGGAAACATTTTTTCATGAAATATGGTGCCCGTCCGGTGGGTCCCTGCTGTCAGGTGGATGAATCATTATTTTACGCGTAATAAGGAGGCATTTCCTTGTTGCGGTCGTGGACCCAGCTGTCAGCCTCTCCACGTACAGTACTCTTTCAATGGAAGTCGTTCCTTGCCCATGTTGACCACGCCGCGCTGAGAGCACCAGGGCGATGGATAACAGCGAGGCCTAGGAAGGGGACGACACGGAGCCGGGGAAGACGCGACAGTGGAAGCCCGCGCGGGAAGGAGTATGAGGGTTCACTGGTTCGGCTGTGGTGTGAGGTTGTCATTGCCGCAGAATAAGACGGGATGTGGGTGAGTAGAGGGATGCTCTGGCCAGCGGTGGGAGTAGTAGGGGGTGGTGAGGCCTACGCGGCAGCACAACCGGCCAAGGGAGGCGGGAGCAGGCGGTCCCGCCGGCGCTGGATTTGGCGGCCAGAGCAAGAAGATTAGAGATTGAAGAAACACGACGGCCGTTGGATTGATATCCAACGGTTACGTGTGCTAGAATCGTTTGTTGACGTATATAGTAAGTAAAAAAAATCTTGCATACACGTCAACTTAATAGGCCCACAAGTCAGACCATTCCCTATTTTTCTAATAATTTAATATATCTCATTGCAACTTCTTATGCAATTTATTGCAGTCTAATTATTTTGTTGGCCAGGGCCAGGGTTAAAAATTTAAACGAAATTTCGCATATTTCTGTGGGTTCCAAACTATTTTCAATACCGAAATGTCGAGCCAGATTTAAGGTACTTTGAAGATATATTTAAATTAGGTTAAAGCCCAATGAAATAGGAATCTGAAAATGTAAAAAATTCAAAAATTATAAAGTAATTGCCAATTTGTCATCTGTTTTTATATTTACAACCCATTTCATATTACTTTCAAGATTTGCAGGCGTCTTGAAAGAGTTGCATCCCATCAGGGCATAGAAAAATAAGTAGGCCTGGATTGGGTATTCTTTAGAAAAAAATAATTTGGGCTCATTTTCACAAAGAAAAAATAGCTGGGCTGGTCATATGGTGAACATAAAATATAAGCCTGGGCTAGACGGGCCACAACCCAGTTGAAACCCTGCTCCATCTCAACAATAACAAAAAAAAATACTACTCGAGCAGCTATGTCCTAGGTGTCAGTCAATCTTGTGATATTCTCTTATCTATTGACTATATATGCTCACAATGCCATGGGTCCCAGACGTCAGGAAACCACTAGGAGGAAGCATTTTCTTTTTCCATACACTAACATGGTGGGCCCCTACTGTGATCCTCTCCACATACTTCTGTCGATTCCTGTTGTTTGTTGACCATGTTGACAACACGAGAGGGCGGCGCCGCGGCGAGCGCACCAAAGCGCGCGGAGGAGGATGGCAAGGCCTCGGACGTCAGCATTAATGATTTAGGAGACGGTGGGGCGGCGATGCGTGCGCTGAGCCGCAGCCAGCCGTGGGAGGCGAAAGCAGGCGGCCCCGCAGGCGCTGGTTTGGTTTTGACGGCTGGAGGAAGACAGGACTGAAGAAACACGACAGACTGTAAAAGCAGTAGGAGTACTTAACAACCTTAACTGAAACCAACAGGGGCACTTACCAACCATGGCTGAAAGCAGTATGAGTACTTATACAGGTTCAACCGTACAAAGCACGCCTCGAACAGTGCTATTTTGCCTACATTTAACCAAGGGTGAGGCCACCAAGCCCCAGGACAAGGCCCAGGCGCCACCCCGCGCATCCACAACCTTCTGAAACCAGCTTCATCTCGCAATGTGGTCAATAAACAGGATATTCACTTTAGAGCCATGGAAAAGCAGGAACATAATCTTCTGTCCTATTCTCCAAGATGGACAGGCCTTCATTATTTGAGACCACCCATGAATAAGTATCTTTTCACCTCCAAGGGGAATGGAGTAGGTCGACATAAACATCATGTTGTGACCAAGCGCGAGTCTGGCCCGACCATGGTCAAGCATCTGTATAGGAACAATAGAACTGGGTAGTTTCTGTTTCAAGAAGATCACAGCTGTAAAATTGTGTATAAGCAATAGTTTATGAACAACATATATAACAGAAAATAGCTCGTACCATAAGTTTCTCGACACAGTTGGACCTGTTCAACGAGTGCATCAGTGGCACACATATCCCACGTGGCCTTCCACCATTGAAACGCCCCACAAGGACCTCAAGACGATCAATAAAGTCTAGGAACTTATGGATGTCGTCCCAGTCAACTTTAGTGCCATCAGTAACAACCGATTTCTTATAGAATAACAAACGAGCAGCCTGCTTAACTCTGAAAAGACCTACACGTGCCACCAATTATAAGAAAATATTAGTTATAAGTAGCATCTTCGTGAGAGATTCGTTGCTACTTCTAAAGTTAAATTGTGATTAGTAAGACAGAGTAGGTGGATTAAGAATTAATCGAGGCAACAAGCAAGAACCAGGTACAAAACTAACATGGATGAACAATTTGAATGACGTCGGGGTGGAAGATCACAGTGAAGATGAGACCATGTTCTGCTATTTCCTTCAACATTCATGCGCCAACTTTCAGTCTGTAACACTTGAGAAAGTTTATCCAAGTTAGGCCATAAAAAAGAAGCGATCTTCTTGGTTCATGAACCCAACTCGGAACTTATATCCATGGCTTATCTTCACTGTGACCATTAAACTGGTGTATTCAGTTATGGCAAAGGCGAGCATCTTGAGTACATGTGTTCTGGCAGAGCAAGTAATGGACTGCAGGAAAAATAATTTGAGAACACAATGTATTCCCTATCCAAGTCTATAAATAATTGCGTCCTTCACGTCAGTGTTGACCATCGTACTAGTACCTTTTATCCAAATATAGCAACCCAAATTTCCAAATTAGTTGACAGCATGTTCAAAAAACCCCACCCTCCCGGATAGAAAACAGGATTCTAGGAACATACTGTGCGCGTTTTAAAATCCTGTGTTAGGATTAGAAGGAACAAGTGTGGCGTCTCGCCAAGGGCGCAGAAAGCTGTAGGGTCCTCGCACTTTGGGCACTGCAAATGAAACACACTAGATTCAGTAGGAAGAAAAATGCATCAACGGCGGCGGCTGCCATCCTAGGATTACCCGCGACCAAGGGACTTGGATTTATCGGGGATGGATGAAGAATTCATACCTGGTTCTCCATGAGAAAACTCTATGCAATTGCCGAGAGGGGGTTTTCTATGAACAAGCAGATGAGGGAGAAGTTGATTCAGGCCCAGTGAAATATTGCCGCTTCGTCCGTCGAGCTTACTGCTAAAGCTGGAAAGGTGGGGGGTTTTGTGATTTGACGGCTCATTGGGCATTACTGCGGCGTTACGACCGAGGTGTGTCTACCGTGCAGTTTGTGCACTCTAATTTGGTGCCTATGGCACGTGGACCCTGTTGCCGGATGCCCCACATATCAGCGAAAGGAAGTAGAAAGACAGGAGTAACTAGTTACACATAAATATATTTTTGACAAAGAGATACTCCCTCTGTAAAGAAATATAAAAATCTTTTATATCACAACTTTATACATAAGAAAAACCAAGGGGAATATATATAACATATATAATTATAAAAAACAGAGTTTTTTTAACACAGTATAGACGAGTTGGTGATGATGGTGTGCCTGCCATCCTGCAATATAGGTCGTCTGATTTATATCTGACGGATAGGAAGGAAACTATGGCAATTTTGCAAAAAGGTACCCACACACTGTTGGGGGACGTTGCATAAAATAAAAAAATTCCTATGTTCACCAAGATCAATCTATGAGTTCATCTAGCAACAAGAGAGAGGAGTGCATCTACATACCCTTGTAGATTGCGAGCGGAAGCGTTCAAGAGAACGGGGTTGAAGGAGTCGTACTCGTCGTGATCCAAATCACCGGAGATCCTAGCGCCGAACGGACGGCACCTCTGTGTTCAACACATATATGGTCAGCGTGACATCTCCTCCTTCTTGATCCAGCAAGGGGGAAGGAGAGGTTGATGATGATCCAGCACCACGACGGCGTGGTGGTGGATGCAGCAGGGATCCGGCAGGGCTTCGCCAAGCGACTATGGGAGGGAGAGGTGTAGCAAGGGGGGAAGGGAGGCACCAGGTGTCAGGGTGCGGCTGCCCTCCCACCCCCCCCTCTTTATATAGGGACCCCAGGGGGGGCGCCGGCCCTAGGAGATGGGATCTCCTAGGGGGGCGGCGGCCAAGGGGGGAAACTTGCCCCCCAAGGCAACTGGAGGCGCCCCCCCTACGGTTCCCAACCCTAGGCGCATAGGAGGGCCCAGGGGGGGCGCACCAGCCCACCAGGGGCTGGTTCCCCTCCCACTTCAGCCCATGGGGCCCTCTGGGATGGGTGGCCCCACCCAGTGGACCCCCCGGGACCCTTTCGGTGGTCCCGGTACAATACCGGTGAACCCCGAAACTTTCCCGATGGCCGAAACTCGACTTCCCATATATAATTCTTTACCTCCAGACCATTCCGGAACTCCTTGTGACGTCCGGGATCTCATCCGGGACTCCGAACAACTTTCGGTTTGCTGCATTCTAATATCTTTACAACCCTAGCATCACCGAACCTTAAGTGTGTAGACCCTACGGGTTCGGGAGACACGTAGACATGACCGAGACGGCTCTCCGGTCAATAACCAACAGCGGGATCTGGATACCCATGTTGGCTCCCACATGCTCCTCAATGATCTCATCGGATGAACCACAAAGTCGAGGATTCAAGCAACCCCATATACAATTCCCTTTGTCAATCGGTACGTTACTTGCCCGAGATTCGATCGTCGGTATCCCATGACCAGACACTTGGTCACTTTGAGCTCATTATGATGATGCATTACCGAGTGGGCCCAGAGATACCTCTCCGTCATACGGAGTGACAAATCCCAGTCTCGATCCGTGTCAACCCAACAGACACTTTCGGAGATACCTGTAGTGCACCTTTATACTCACCCAGTTACGTTGTGACGTTTGGTACACCGAAAGCACTCCTACGGTATCTGGGAGTTACACGATCTCATGGTGTAAGGAAAGGATACTTGACATTGGAAAAGCTCTAGCAAACGAACTACACGATCTTGTGCTATGCTTAGGATTGGGTCTTGTCCATCACATCATTCTCCTAATGATGCGATCGCGTTATCAATGACATCTAATGTTCATAGTCAGGAAACCATGACTATCTGTTGATCAACGAGCTAGTCAACTAGAGGCTCACTAGGGACATGTTGTGGTCTATGTATTCACACGTGTATTTACGATTTCCGGATAATACAATTATAGCATGAATAAAAGACAATTATCATGAACAAGGAAATATAATAATAATCCTTTTATTATTGCCTCTAGGGCATATTTCCAACAGTCTCCCACTTGCACTAGAGTCAATAATCTAGTTACATTGTGATGAATCGAACACCCATAGAGTTCTGGTGTTGATCATGTTTTGCTCGCGGAAGAGGTTTAGTCAATGGATCTGTGACATTCAGATCCGTATGTACTTTGCAAATATCTATGTCTCCATCTTGAACATTTTCATGGATGGAGTTGAAACGACGCTTGATGTGCCTGGTCTTCTTGTGAAACCTGGGCTCCTTGGCAAGGGAAATAGCTCCAGTGTTGCCACAGAAGAGAGTGATTGGCCCCGACGCATTGGGTATGACTCCTAGGTCAGTGATGAACTCCTTCATCCATATTGCTTCATGCGCTGCCTCTGAGGCTGCCATGTATTCCGCTTCACATGTAGATCCCGCCACGACGCTCTGCTTGCAACTGCACCAGCTTACTGCTCCACGATTCAACATATACACATATCCGATTTGTGACTTAGAGTCATCCAGATCTGTGTCGAAGCTAGCATCGACGTAACCCTTTACGACGAGCTCTTCGTCACCTCCATAAACGAGAAACATGTCCTTTGTCCTTTTCAGGTACTTAAGGATATTCTTGACCACTGTCCAGTGTTCCTTGCCGGGATTACTTTGGTACCTTCCTACCAAACTTACGGCAAGGTTTACATCAGGTCTGGTACACAGCATGGCATACATAATAGATCCTATGGCTGAGGCATAGGGGATGACACTCATCTCTTCTTTATCTTCTGCCGTGGTCGGGCATTGAGCCGAGCTCAATCTCACACCTTGCAACACAGGCAAGAACCCTTTCTTTGACTGATCCATTTTGAACTTCTTCAATATCTTATCAAGGTATGTGCTTTGTGAAAGACTTATGAGGCGTCTCGATCTATCCCTATAGATCTTGATGCCTAATATGTAAGCAGCTTCTCCAAGGTCCTTCATTGAAAAACATTTATTCAAGTAGGCCTTAATGTTGTCCAAAAGTTCTATACCATTTCCTATCAAAAGTATGTCATCTACATATAATATGAGAAATGCTACAGAGCTCCCACTCACTTTCTTGTAAACGCAGGCTTCTCCATAAGTCTGCATAAACCCAAACGCTTTGATCATCTCATCAAAGCGAATGTTCCAACTCCGAGATGCCTGCACCAGCCCATAAATGGATCACTAGAGCTTTCATACCTTGTTAGCATTCTTAGGATCGACAAAACCTTCCGGCTGCATCATATATAGTTCTTCCTTAATATAGCCGTTAAGGAATGCCGTTTTGACGTCCATCTGACATATCTCATAATCATAGTATGCGGCAATTGCTAACATGATTCTGACGGACTTCAGCTTCGCTACCGGAGAGAAAGTCTCATCGTAGTCAACCCCTTGAACTTGTCGATAACCCTTAGCGACAAGTCGAGCCTTATAGATGGTAACATTACCATCCGCGTCCGTCTTCTTCTTAAAGATCCATTTGTTTTCTATCGCTCGCCGATCATCAGGCAAGTCTGTCAAACTCCATACTTTGTTTTCATACATGGATCCTATCTCGGATTGCATGGCTTCAAGCCATTTGTTAGAATCTGGGCCCGCCATCGCTTCTTCATAGTTCGAAGGTTCACCGTTGTCTAACAACATGATTTCCAGGACAGGGTTGCCATACCACTCTGGTGTGGAACGTGTCCTTGTGGACCTACGAAGTTCTGTAGCAACTTGATCCGAAGTACCTTGATCATCATCATTAATTTCCTCTCCAGTCGGTGTACGCACCACAGGAACATTTTCCTGAGCTGCACTACTTTCCTGTTCAAGAGGTAGTACTTCATCGAGTTCTACTTTCCCCCCACTTACTCCTTTCGAGAGAAACTCTTTTTCCAGAAAGGATCCGTTCTTGGAAACAAAGATCTTGCCTTCGGATCTAAGGTAGAAGGTATACCCAATGGTTTCCTTAGGGTATCCTATGAAGACGCATTTTTCCGACTTGGGTTCGAGCTTTTCAGGTTGAAGTTTCTTGACATAAGCATCGCATCCCCAAACTTTTAGAAACGACAGCTTAGGTTTCTTCCCAAACCATAATTCATACGGTGTCGTCTCAACGGATTTAGACGGAGCCCTATTTAAAGTGGATGTAGCTGTCTCTAGAGCGTATCCCCAAAATGATAGCGGTAAATCAGTAAGAGACATCATAGATCGCACCATATCCAATAGAGTGCAATTACGACATTCGGACACTCCGTTACGCTGAGGTGTTCCAGGCGGCGTGAGTTGTGAAACGATTCCACATTTCCTTAAGTGTGTACCAAATTCGTGACTTAAATATTCTCCTCCATGATCTGATCGTAAGAACTTTATTTTTTGGTCACGTTGATTCTCTACTTCATTCTGAAATTCCTTGAACTTTTCAAAGGTCTCAGACTTGTGTTTCATCAAGTAGACATACCCATATCTACTTAAGTCATCAGTGAGAGTGAGAACATAACGATATCCTCCGCGAGCCTCAACGCTCATTGGACCACACACATCAGTATGTATGATTTCCAATAAGTTGGTTGCTCGCTCCATTGTTCCGGAGAATGGAGTCTTGGTCATTTTGCCCATGAGGCATGGTTCACATGTGTCAAATGATTCATAATCGAGAGACTCTAAAAGTCCATCAGCATGGAGCTTCTTCATGCGCTTGACACCAATCTGACCAAGGTGGCAGTGCCACAAGTATGTGGGATTATCGTTATCAACTTTACATCTTTTGGTATTCACACTATGAATATGTGTAACATTACGTTCGAGATTCATTAAGAATAAACCATTGACCATCGGGGCATGACCATAAAACATATCTCTCATATAAATAGAACAACCATTATTCTCGGATTTAAATGAGTAGCCATCTCGTATTAAACGAGATCCAGATACAATGTTCATGCTCAAACTTGGCACTAAATAACAATTATTGAGGTTTAAAACTAATCCCGTGGGTAAATGTAGAGGTAGCATGCCGACAGCGATCACATCGACCTTGGAACCATTCCCGACGCGCATCGTCACCTCGTCCTTCACCAGCCTCCGCTTATTCCGCAGCTCCTGCTGTGAGTTACAAATATGAGCAACGGCACCGGTATCAAATACCAAGGAGTTACTACGAGTACTGGTAAGGTACACATCAATTACATGTATATCACATATACCTTTAGTGTTGCCGGCCTTCTTGTTCGCTAAGTATTTGGCGCAGTTCCGCTTCCAGTGACCCTTCCCTTTGCAATAAAAGCATTCAGTCTTAGGCTTGGGTCCATTATTTGACTTCTTCCCAGCAACTGGCTTACCGGGCGCAGCAATATCTTTGCCGTCCTTCTTGAAGTTCTTCTTACCCTTGCCCTTCTTGAACTTGGTGGTTTTATTGACCATCAACACTTGATGTTCTTTCTTGATTTCTACCTCTGCCGACTTCAGCATTGAAAATACTTCAGGAATAGTTTTCACCATCCCCTGCATATTGTAGTTCATCACAAAGCTCTTGTAGCTCGATGGGAGCGACTGAAGGATTCTGTCAATGACCGCCTCGTCCGGGAGGTTAATGTCCAGCTGGGATATGCGGTTGTGCAACCCAGACATTTTGAGTATGTGCTCACTGACAAAACTATTTTCCTCCATCTTACAACTATAGAACTTGTCAGAGACTTCATATCTCTCGACCTGGGCATGAGCTTGGAAAACCATTTTCAGCTCCTCGAACATCTCATATGCTCCGTGTTGCTCAAAATGCTTTTGGAGCCCCGGTTCTAAGCTGTAAAGCATGCCACACTAAACGAGGGAGTAATCATCAGCACGTGACTGCCAAGCATTCATAACGTCTTGGTTCTCTGGGATGGGTGCTTCACCTAGCGGTCCTTCTAGGACATATGCTTTCTTGGCAGCTATGAGGATGATCCTCAGGTTCCGGACCCAGGCCGTATAGTTGCTGCCATCATCTTTCAGCTTGGTTTTCTCTAGGAACGCGTTGAAGTTCATGTTGACATGAGCGTTGGCCATTTGATCTACAAGACATATTTTGCAAAGATTTTAGACTAAGTTCCTGATAAATAAGTTCATCTAATCAAATTATTTAATGAACTCCCACTCAGATTTGACATCCCTCTAGTCATCTAAGTGTTACATGATCCGAGTCGACTAGGCCGTGTCCGATCATCACCTGAGACGGACTAGTCATCATCGGTGAACATCTCCATGTTGATCGTATCTTCCATACGACTCATGTTCGACCTTTCGGTCTCTGTGTTCCGAGGCCATGTCTGTACATGCTAGGCTCGTCAAGTTAACCTAAGTGTTTTTTCATGTGTAAATGTGTATACACCCGTTGTATGTGAACGTAGGAATATATCACACCTGATCATCACGTGGTGCTTCAAAACGACGAACTTTAGCAACGGCGCATAGTTAGGGGGAACACTTTCTTGAAATTATTATGAGGGATCATCATATTTACTACCGTCGTTCTAAGTAGACAAGATGCATAAACATAATAAACATCACATGCAATTAAATAGTAGTGACATGATATGGCCAATATCATATAGCTCCTTTGATCTCCATCTTTGGGGCTCCATGATCATCTTCGTCACCGGCATGACACCATGATCTCCATCATCATGATCTCCATCATCGTGTCTCCATGAAGTTGCTCGCCAACTATTACTTCTACTACTATGACTAACGGTTTAGCAATAAAGTAAAGTAATTACATGGCGTTAAATCATTAACACGCAGGTCATACAATAATTAAGACAACTCCTATGGCTCCTGCCAGTTGTCATACTCATCGACATGCAAGTCGTGATTCCTATTACAAGAACATGATCTCATACATCCCAATATACCATTCATCATTCATCAGAACCTTTTTTGGCCATATCACATCACAAAGCAATTGCTGCAAAAACAAGTTAGACGTCCTCTAGTTGTTGTTGCATCTTATACGTGGCTGCAATAGGGTTCTAGCAAGAATGTTTTCTTACCTACGAATAACCACAATGTGATTTGTCAACTTCTATTTACCCTTCATAAGGACCCTTTTCATCGAATCCGCTCCAACTAAAGTGGGAGAGACAGACACCCGCTAGCCACCTTATGAAACTAGTGCATGTCAGTCAGTGGAACCTGTCTCACGTAAGCGTACGTGTAAGGTCGGTCCGGGCCGCTTCATCCCACAATACCGCTGAAGCAAAATAAGACTAGTAGTGGCAACAAAGTTGACAACATCTACGCCGACAATAGATTTGTGTTCTACTCATGCAATAGAGAACTACGCATAGACCTAGCTCATGATGCCACTGTTCGAGAACGTTGCATAAAATAAAAAATTTCCTACATTCACCACGATCAATCTATGAGTTCATCTAGCAACGAGAGAGAGGAGTGCATCTACATACCCTTGTAGATCGCGAGCGGAAGCGTTCAAGAGAACGAGGTTGAGGGAGTCGTACTCGTTGTGATCCAAATCACCGGAGATCCTAGCGCCGAACGGACGACACCTCCGCGTTCAACACACGTACGGTCAGCATGACATCTCCTCCTTCTTGATCCAGCAAGGGGGAAGGAGAGGTTGATGAAGATCCAGCACCACGATGGCGTGGTGGATGATGCAGCAGGGATCCAGCAGGGCTTCGCCAAGCAATTACGGGAGGGAGAGGTGTAGCAAGGGGGGAAGGGAGGCGCCAGGTGTCAGGGTGAGGCTGCCCTCCCACCCCCCCTCTTTATATAGGGACCCCAGGGGGGCTCCGGCCCTAGGAGATGGGATCTCCTAGGGGGGGGCGGCGGCCAAGGAGGGAAACTTGCCCCCCAAGGCAAGTGGAGGCTCCCTGATGTAGGGCGGAACCCTAAGTGGTCGATCTTTCACGTTTGGAGGGATCCTACGGGGAATCACGAAGAACACGCGGAAGAACTAGAGGGAAAACACGGGGAGAACAAGAGAAACTCTCAACCGACAAGTAATCAATCACACGAGTGCTAGATCACCGACAACATAGAGTAACATATGATCCACAATCAACAAAGGTAAGGATACAAAGGAACCGTTCTTCTCCGTACGGAGGCCTTGATGGTCTTCCCTAGAAAGGGGTCTTGAATCCGCTTGGGGGATCTTCTCCGAAGAGGTCCTGAGCTCCGAGGAGAAGTATCCAAATGGATGAGCAAGGCTCTCACATAGAATATGAGCTAAACCTATGCTAAACCTAACTAGGAGGAGGTGGAGGAGTATATATAGTCTAGAGCCACGAAGGGGTAAGTGAGGGCGAAGGGGTACACGGGCTCGGCCCAATACACGGTGCGTAGACAGGCCGGTTGTACCGGTCGATGGGGCGGTTGTACCGCTGGTGACTCATGGAGGGCGGAAGTACCGGACGAGGAAGGCGGTAGTACCGCTGGGGTCAGGTGCTGGCTTCTGCAGATGGGCGTCGGGGGCCCCAGCGGTTGAACCGGTCATTGGGCCGGTAGTACCGGTCTTTTGGGATTTATCGGTACATCCGATGCTGTACCAGCCTTGCACCGCTTGATCACAGAATGGTGGCCGGTTGTTGGGCGGTAGTGGCCCGGTTGTACCGCTCGGGCGGTTGTTGGGCGGTTGTTCCGGTCCTTCCAGGCTGGGCAGACTGCCTCCTTGATCTTGATGTGCGTCTTGCACCATTCCTTCTCCTTGGTTGCTTACATGGTACCTGAGCATATGCAAGATGCATGCATGAGGTAGTAGCCATGTCTCACATGTGGAAAGTGAAGGTTCGGAGAGGAGAGAGTTCACCTTGTGTCCAATGGTGTATATTCGAGGTCTCGTCATATGTCCTCTTGGGGCTTGAAGAGTAGTCAGAGTGTACATGGGGATGAACGTGGGATGCTCCGCATCATCCCCCCCCCCTTGTGAAAGATCCGACCTCGGATCGTGATCCTCATCACCATGGAAACGGTTGTCATGGACGGACTTGTAGTTGGACGAAGTTGAAGACATGGCGCAATCCAAGTAGTCCAAG
Organism: Triticum aestivum; assembly: GCF_018294505.1. Classification (NCBI taxonomy): domain Eukaryota; kingdom Viridiplantae; phylum Streptophyta; class Magnoliopsida; order Poales; family Poaceae; genus Triticum; species Triticum aestivum. The sequence continues at coordinate 461,644,409 of NC_057804.1, forward strand.
GTGTCGCCGGAGTGATAGACATGCAAAAAGAGCAAACACAAGCAACACTCGGAAATACAATGGTTAGCGCACACAAAGTGTCCATCATGTAAGAATGAGTCCGTGCGGCAAGATTGGTCGTGACAAAGCGCATGAAGCTTATCAAGATGATCTAGAATGAGATGCAAAGCATTCATGGGAGGAAATGCAATCATTGTGCACAAATGTGTTATGAATATGATCAATGCAACCACGGTGCAAAATGATGTCATAGTGAGATGGTTTATCAATAGCATGAATATGGCAATGGATGCTCAACATGTGGATATTATCATGCAATTGATGGTCGACAATATGATCATGATGTATGAATATGCCATCAAGGAAGATCACAACAAATTTGCTAAGGAAATGCACAAGCTCATATATCATGGATGACATGGGAATACAAGATGCAACAAGGCAATCATAATGTGAGTCAATCCATGCATAGGGTGCAAACTTGTGGTGAGTATGATATGTCCATCGAGCATGACATGTATGAGCACAATCAACAAATATGGAGGTGTTGGTGTACCAAAGCTCGATGTCGAGGCATGAGTGGAGTTTCGAAGGTGCATCCAAGAAGTGCGAGCGCTCCTCAATGTGAAGGTCCATGTATCCAATCTCCAATGTCGTTCCTCCGTTCACTAGATGTAACATGTAGACAACAAGAAGGAAACAACAATGAAAGAGTGACCCATCCAATATGCGTATTTGAGGATGACTCAAAGAGAAGGAGTTCACCTTTATGAGGATGTTGAAAATGTTGGTGTCGCACATCGTGTATGCCTTCACATAACCAATATGTCTCATGACGGTAATGCCTTGTGAATCCTTCAAAACGAAAGAACATGACAAACACTCGGAAAAACAAATGAGGTTAGCGGACATGCAAAACCTGTCATTCGAGTGGTAATATACCGAACAAGTGTATGCATCATGCTCATCATAAGAAGGTACAAGGAAGCATTTCATAGTGTGGAGGCATATGATGCAAGAACAACCAAATACAAGAGGCTCAAGGAAAGAAGTATGCATCACAAGTAAGGTGTCAAAGTCTCCGAAATCAATATGCATAGTATGGTTGCACTCAATACAAGTGGATATGAAAGAGGCAACTAATGGACACAAGAGACAATGATCAAGATATATCATGTGAGAGGCATGAGCATATATATCATCAACCCAAGAAAGCAAGTAATAGTGGAACGTGGGTGATGCAACATAGCAAGCAATCATATCAATCAAGTCAAGCAAGCTAGTAGTGCGAAGATGCAACATACTAGGAGGAATCATGGCAGGCATGTCATGTGTGCAAATAGTGTGCATGAATAATTCACATGTCATAGCACAAGCATGAAAGCAAGATATGAGGAAAGTAGGTTCATGGTGTTGGCAAGAAGTCCTATGTAAATAGCAATGTAACATCATGACTCTCCCAACACAAGAATCAACAATAGTATGAGGCACATGATAAACATGGCAATAGCAACAGGGATCTCCACCAAGCATGCAAATACACATAGAAGTATTATAATGGTGAATCATGGGTAGATGCAAGCAAGGGTCACAATTGCATGGCAAATGCATAGAAGCAAGTATAACATGCAAAGTGAACACGGGAAAATGAGCATAAGGTGACAAGTGGTAAATAGCCCATAGCCGTGTGAGAGCCAAGTAGAAGAGATGCGCGTAGTCCTTGCGCGAAGGGAACGGTGGTAAGGATAGTCCACGGGATCCCAAGTCATCGTTGCTCTCAAGAGCTCGTTTCGTCAACTCATGGGATTGTGAGGTTGACGAGTGTTCATAAGTACCTACACAAAACAAAGACAAAGAGAAAATTGTGTGTGCATGGTATATGTACACATCATCCATCATGATGCGCACGTGCATGTGTCGGTTAGCACAAAATAGCCAATGCTCAAATAAATGAGATGCGTGATATAGAAACATGTCATCCATCATGATAGGTTTGTTGTTATGTATAGCATAATGGAGACTCAAATTGTGTAATGCATCACGAGCAATCTCTAAAGCATTGTTATTCATGGAATGCATATGGTGCACGCAATTATGGGAATCATGCAAAGTATGGAATGCATCAAAATCTCCTAATATGTATGAGGAAACTATGGGGGTCTCCTCATGAGCATTAGTGGAAACATCACATGGAGAATATTGACAACATCCAAAACAATGCATATTCGGACCAATGTGATCATGGCATGGTATAGGAGATGAATTGCACAAATCATGTAAAGGAAGCATGGCAATATCATCACAAGAGAAGCAAAAGCCAATGACCATCATCTCGTCATCTATGCCATAAGTGCAAATGGGATTGATTTTAATGGGGTATGCATAGTTACTATGTTGAGATTGTAATGAGGCAATATGGGAGATCTCACTCATAGCATATGACAAGGTCAATGGATTGTCAAACATGAAGTGACCAATAGAATTTTCACAAGATATCCTATGAAGCATAGCATCACAACTAGGCAACTCAACATGCTCATCATCATATTCATCATAAATAGGTAAGTTCAAGGCATGAAGAAGTTTCACTAGCATGAAGCATGGTAATAGGTGGGTCAACATCATGGGAGCAATCAATGTCAAGAGAGTCCACTAGTGGGACAAGAGAAGCACCGTCACCTATGTTACCTTCGGAGCGTAGCTCATGTGTTGTAGGTGAGGTGTTGAAGATCCACTCGTTGTCATCTTCATCTTGATGGAACCATGTGGGGGGTGCATCATCGTCCACCATGGCCATCGGTTTTCCATTGGAGGGATGGACTCGTCGAGGTTAGGCATGTCGTCATGTAGGAGACCTAGCACCAAAGAAGAAAACACACTAGGAGTAGAGGTTAAGTCGTTAGAAATCATAGTGGCCTCACATGCCGTGTCAACTACCTCACTCTCTAAGTGTTGTGGCTCACTCACTCCCTCAAGGATGCTCTCACTCATATGGTTGGTGGAGTCACTCAAATGGCGCTCAACCTCACATAGGATGTGTGGCATGCTCTCATGTGTGGGGCTAGTGGTGGTCACACTCATCCTCTCATAGGAAATGCTCTCAATGTCACGTATGGTGGAGTCACTCATGTCACTCATGGGTGGTGGCTCTCCTCACATGACAATGGGGCATCTCATCATATGTGGGTGTCGGAGAGATGTTGGTGCAAATGTCTCCATGCGCGGTCGCGTAGCTTGACTCGGAGGATGAGTCCAATATGGGCACCATCTTCATGTTGTTGAAGAGGTTCGCGCTTGTCGCCGTAGTCGAAGGGGATGGCCCTTGCTCGACCGTCTTGTCGCCGTCTTGGTGTTGGAGGTCCATATGATGTGGCACCTCATAGCTCGTCTCCATGACCGAAGGGAATTTCCCATGCTCGGCCATCTTCCTTGAGGGGCTTCCGAAGATGGAAGTGTCGCCCTCGCTTGTAGGTGGTCGCCTTGGACTTGATGAAGTCGTTGTAGGCGTACTCGTGGGAAGTAGGCGAAGATGTCGTACGTCCAAAGGCGAAGATGCCTTGATAGCACTTGGCGAAGATGCCAAAGTGGTTGTTGTAGCCGTAACACCGTCTTGGTGGTGGTCGTCTCACGGTCTTCTCTTGTTCTTATGAAGCTTGGACTTGGCGTGAAGTAGGGCTTGTTGGGACTTGTGCACTTGCGCTTGTGGAGCATCTTCATGATGATGATGTCGCTGTCGTGCTTGAGCTCGTTGGCGTTCGTCGTCGTCGTGCACATGATGCTTGGAGGTGACTTGCCCTTCTTGACGATGTTGATCACGAATGTGATGGTGGTCGCCATGTAGATGTTGACTTGGACGACTTGCGCTTGCATCTTGTTTGTGCTCCGAAGACTTGTGTCTTGAATGTCGCCGCCTTGAAGATGATGAAGGGGAAGTAGACTTGATCAAGGCTCTAATCTCCTCCATCCTTGCATCTTGCTCCTCTTTATGTGCGGCAAGCTTCTTGTCGAAGTAGTCCCTTCTCCTTGCTTCGGAGTGATGAATGTCGATGGAGATGTTCTCGATGCGCTCTCGCAATCTTGATTGTGTGCCTTGCACTTGTCGTTGTAGATCAAAGATAGACGCTTTGGTGATGTAATTGTTCACACCGTCGTTGTTGTCGAGGACCAGAGAGGAAATGCCTTGCCTATCCATCACAAGACTCGAGCAAATATGAGTGGGAGAAAGAGAAGAACTTATACCAATGTACCTTGACCGATGTTGAAAATGAATCAAGTTCACTCAAATGCGGACAATGAAATAGCACTATTGGTACCAATCCTTGTCGGTTCTCACACCTACACAAGTAAAGCTTATAGTGGAGCTCGGTGAGGATAGTGGCATAAAAATTTAATGCAAAATGTTAGCAAGAGTCAAAAATGTTGAAAGAGATTCACAAATTCGCAAGCGAAACAAGTAGACCAATAGCAAAGATGGCACACGGAAACACACACACGGATAGATAAATGGGGTCGTGCAACCAAGGAATGAGCACAAAATGTGGAATCCACGGAAAACGCTCGTGTTGCACAACTCAAGAGAGACGCTAGCACGATTGCTCAATAGGCGGATACGACACTTATGCACAACCTATAAGATGCAAAATGGATAAACTTCTATCCCAAGTATGCTATGTATGTATGGTTCCCGGTGTTTCTCTCAAGATGATCCAAGATGATCGGATATGACAATCTTATATGCAATGTGGTATGATGCTATGGCACTTGCTTACAAGCTTCTTTGCTCTCTTTCTTTTGCTTAAAAGCTTTATTTCTTTTTTTTTCTATGGCCACTTTTGCACAATGCACAAACCAAGATAGCAATTGTGTATATGCGGGAACAAACTTGTGACACAAGATATGATACCAATATATGCACCACGATGAAATGGTATGTATGCTATGGGAAGTATGATCACTAATGTGCACAAGTCACGTTGCCGGCAATACTCAAATGGCTAGTCTCCATAGGCAAGTAACGCAAAATGGGCTAGAGGTTATCAATGCAATGGCAAGGGTAATATACAATGGAGGGATACCAATACCAAGATGATATGAGGTTACCGTCCGTGGCGATGATGAGTGGCGGTGTTCTTGATGTAGATACCAAGATGATGGAGTCTCGTCCCTAAGTAGCCGAAACACCTTAGGAAACGGAAAAACCGCGAACTCAAAATCTCAAACGTCAAATGTCAAAATGGTGGTAGCGGAAAGCGGTGGTGGTTTGCACTAGGCAATGCGGAAGTGGAGTGATGGCTATACACGTCTCGAAGTTGAAGTTGCCGTCCCTAAGTAGCCAAAACACCTTAGGAGACACAAGCCACAACTCAAACAAGCTCAAACAACTATTGGGTTAAGTTGGGGGTGGCGGAAGTGTATGGTGGGCATGCCTATGCGGAAGTGGTGGCGGTGGTTGATGAAGAAGCAATTGTCCCTAAGTAGCCGAAACACCTTAGGAGACTCGAATCACTACTCAAGCAACCACTAATGCTAAGGGGAACAAAATGGGTTAGGTTGCGGAAGTCGGTGGTGGCTATGCGGATGATATGGTGGAGGGCCTAGGCAAACTTGCCAAATTTTGGAAAATTTGATGGAGTCTAATTGTGTTGGTGGTATTTTTGTGGGATGGGGGATGTCAATAGCTTCAAAACGAGCTAAAGAACGTCAAAAACGGACTCCGGATGAATTAGTTATGGGCAAAACGGTGAAACTCGGAACGCTGAAACTGGGAGGGGCGGTAGTACCGCTTGGGAGGGCGGTAGTACCGCTCGTGGTACTCAGCGGTAGTACCGCTCGGAGGGGCGGAAGTACCGCTCGTGTCGGGATTTTTCCCAGATCGACTCGGGGCGCGATTTTGGGGCGGAAATGGATGATTTCGGGGCCAAAATTGGATGGATTTCGTGGATGAGAAGAGGGGAAACTTGAGGGAATGCTAGATCCACTTGAAACCAAGCAAATCCACGGATCAAAATCAACAAAACATCATCAAACCAACAAATCACAAAAAAATTTGGGGGCTATTTTTGGTGGGGATTTTCGGATTTAGGACGAAAACAACAAAATCAAGCTAGAAAACACGGGGTAGGGGCTCCAAAAACGTGATAAACGTGGCTCATGATACCAAGATGATGTAGGGCGGAACCCTAAGTGGTCGATCTTTCACGTTTGGAGGGATCCTACGGGGAATCACGAAGAACACGCGGAAGAACTAGAGGGAAAACACGGGGAGAACAAGAGAAACTCTCAACCGACAAGTAATCAATCAGACGAGTGCTAGATCACCGACAACATAGAGTAACATATGATCCACAATCAACAAAGGTAAGGATACAAAGGAACCGTTCTTCTCCGTACGGAGGTCTTGATGGTCTTCCCTAGAAAGGGGTCTTGAATCCGCTTGGGGGATCTTCTCCGAAGAGGTCCTGAGCTCCGAGGAGAAGTATCCAAGTGGATGAGCAAGGCTCTCACACAGAATATGAGCTAAACCTATGCTAAACCTAACTAGGAGGAGGTGGAGGAGTATATATAGTCTAGAGCCACGAAGGGGTAAGTGAGGGCGAAGGGGTACACGGGCTCGGCCCAATACACTGTGCGCAGACAGGCCGGTTGTACCGGTCGATGGGGCGGTTGTACCGCTGGCGACTCATGGAGGGCGGAAGTACCGGACGAGGAAGGCAGTACTACCGCTGGGGTCAGGTGCTGGCTTCTGCAGATGGGCGTCGGGGTCCCCAGCGGTTGTACCGGTCGTTGGGCCGGTAGTACCGGTCGTTGGGCCGGTAGTACCGGTCTTTTGGGATTTACCGGTACATCCGGTGCTATACCGGCCTTGCACCGCTTGATCACAGAATGGTGGACGGTTGTTGGGCGGTTGTTCCGGTCCTTCCAGGCTGGGCAGACTGCCTCCTTGATCTTGATGTCCGTCTTGCACCATTCCTTCTCCTTGGTTGCTTACATGGTACCTGAGCATATGCAAGATGCATGCATGAGGTAGTAGCCATGTCTCACATGTGGAAAGTGAAGGTTCGGAGAGGAGCGAGTTCACCTTGTGTCCAATGGTGTATATTCGAGGTCTCGTCATATGTCCTCTTGGGGCTTGAAGAGTAGTCGGAGTGTACATGGGGATGAACGTGGGATGCTCCGCATCACTCCCCCCCTACGGTTCCCAACCCTAGGCGCAGAGGGGGGCCCAGGGGGGGCGCACCAGCCCACCAGGGGCTGGTTCCCCTCCCACTTCAGCCCATGGGGCCCTCCGGGATGGGTGGCCCCACCCAGTGGACCCCCCGGGACCCTTCTGGTGGTCCCGGTACAATACCGGTGAACCCCGAAACTTTCCCGATGGCCGAAACTCGACTTCCCATATATAATTCTTTACCTACGGACCATTCCGGAACTCCTCGTGACGTCCAGGATCTCATATGGGACTCCGAACAACTTTCGGTTTGCTGCATTCTAATATCTTTACAACCTTAGCATCACCGAACCTTAAGTGTCTAGACCCTACGGGTTCGGGAGACACGTAGACATGACCGAGACGGCTCTCCGGTCAATAACAAACAGAGGGGTCTGGATACCCATGTTGGCTCCCACATGCTCCTCGATGATCTCATCAGGTGAACTACGATGTCGAGGATTCAAACAACCCCGTATACAATTCTCTTTGTCAATCGGTACGTTACTTGCCCGAGATTCGATCGTCGGTATCCCAATACCTTGTTCAATCTCGTTACCGGCAAGTCACTTTACTCGTACCATAATGCATGATCCCGTGACCAGAAACTTGGTCACTTTGAGCTCATTATGATGATGCATTACCGAGTGGGCCCAGAGATACCTCTCCGTCATATGGAGTGACAAATCCCAGTCTCGATCCGTGTCAACCCAATAGACACTTTCGGAGATACCTGTAGTGCACCTTTATACTCACCCAGTTACGTTGTGATGTTTGGTACACCCAAAGCACTCCTATTGTATGCGGGAGTTACACGATCTCATGGTCTAAGGAAAGGATACTTGACATTGGAAAAGCTCTAGCAAACGAACTACACGATCTTGTGCTATGCTTAGGATTGGGTCTTGTCCATCACATCATTCTCCTAATGATGCGATCCCGTTATCAATGACATCTAATGTCCATAGTCAGGAAACCATGACTATCTGTTAATCAATGAGCTAGTCAACTAGAGGCTCACTAGGGACATGTTGTGGTCTATGTATTCACACGTGTATTTACGATTTCTGGATAATACAATTATAGCATGAATAAAAGACAATTATCATGAACAAGGAAATATAATAATAATCCTTTTATTATTGCCTCTAGGGCATATTTCCAACACACACCTCTCCACATTTGCAAATAAGGCCTTCCCTCGTTCATCCTTTTCTCTCACAAGATAAAATACTCGTACAAATGCATCTTGATGTTACGTGCAACACATGGGCATTATGGGGGTTCAGCTGAGAATATAATACTCAGACAGGCTCACGGTTCTGGACTTTGGGCCACAGTCCGGTGGGCCTGCATGTTTGGGGGCCCATGTGTTCTACCTCAGCGCTTTTCTTACTGCAAGTGATTGGTACGATGCTGGTTTTAGATGCTGTCGCAAGGAGAATACACAAAATTGAATAAAGCACGGTAGCTGTTGGAATGAAATCGAACGACAGTTCCTAACCAGCAATCAGAGTTGCAATTCTATCAACGATATACCATGTGATAAATAATATTGTCATACTACTTATACACACAGGACACTTGTTTCACCATGCCAAATTATTACATCAAAATCTCTCGGAGGATAGATCAGTTCAGCAGTTGCATGCTGCTACTGAAGAATTTCAAAGTTGATTTGGACCAGCTCTCCTTGCCAAGAAAGTTTGATTTTGACATCATCCCCTGCCACAAGATATGATTTAGATTTGAACCTTTACCATCCTTTAGCATCAATCATCATGCGACCATCCTTTGTACTTATGGTATATTGAGCAGGTTCATTCACACCAAGGTTGCACATGGTAAGAGAAACTTGGCCACGGTCGCCCGGATTGTTGAACGACTCCCTCGTTGCTCTAGGAATTCTCTGTTTGCAAACAAGAAGACATACACAAACAGGTAGATCAACACAGTGAATAATGTGAAACAGCATGGAAAGAAAAAAGAACGAAGCACTTGGGCGGCCAATGCTTACCAAGAAGGTGGACATGTTGGTTTTTGTAAGGACTTTGGTATATGAAGTGCGAACTGCAGCCCAGTCTGTTGCTGGTGCAACTGCTCGTTCGGTTGCTGCTGCACGTGCCAGAGCAGATGCAAGTGCAAGTGTTGGTGCAGGTACCAAAGCCATTGCTGGTGCCCATGCCGGTGCAACTGGTAGTGTCGCTGCTACTGCCGAAGATGGTGCTCCTTGTAGAGCTGGTGCCGGTGTCGATGCCCGATCCTCCGATAGATCAGCTTGATCTGCTGAGACGGTCGGTGCCCAATCCTCAACTGGATCAGACTGTGCTTCTGCCGCTATCAATGCTAGAGTAACTGTCGGTGCTCGATCCATTGCTGAAGGTGGTACTAATGTGCGAGACAGCGGCGATCTTGTCTGGTCTGCTATGATCAGCTTTCTAACTTGACTAGGCTCCGTGACTGTGATCCAGTTTTTTTCTCATTTCTTTTAAACGCGAGAAGGACTAATTGTGGTGTGTTTGTTAAACCAAACTGCAGTTCATCATAGGGATTCAGCTTCTACTCAGATAACAGTCTGATCCAATTTTTTGCAGTAATATAAGTGATGGACAGTGCCTTCGTTACTGACACGACATAAGAAGTGAAACCTACAAAAATAGCCATCGTAGAGCAAACCAAACGGTTTATTCTGTGATGAATGTCACCTGGCAAAACCTGCATCATAAAATTGCAAGAAAAGAAAGAAAACATGACATTAAATCAATAAGATTTAGACAGTAAATCAATAAGATTTACTTGATTTGACATGAGTGAATCCTTACTAGGAAATCACTATGTTGAAGTACTAAAGAGAAGATTGATCGTCCAACTACGTGTGGCAAATCCCACAAGCAGGACAGTCCAAAGGTCGTGACAAATCATATGGACCGAATATACATGGGATTGGAAATCCTGGTGGGTGCGATAAACCCTGTAATGCATACATATATTGGAGTGTAACCATAATTGATAAACTATCCTCACAAAAAAGATGATCTGGATACTTCAAAATATACAGACTAAATTGAGTGGATAGACATGAACATAGACTATTCTCAGGACTCACCACACACCAAAAGCGGCAGTACTAAACAATACAGGGTTCACAAACACAAATCAAGTACTGAACAATAGTACTTACTACAGACAAGCAAAGTTGCACTAATTAAACTCTGCAGACTATTTCTTGCCACCGACCTATGGGATGAACCCCGCATAACTGACAAGGCCATGGACTTCGTGAGAGATGTCTACCTGCACCATCACCATCTCGTCAACCTTGAAGAACCTAACCTAGTGGTCTTTCCACTCATAAACATGATGATGAAGATAGGTCACATCAGATTTGTCGGGGAGCTTTACAAGAACCACACCCTTCGTAATCAAAGGCACAACCAGGAAATTGTTGTGGTCAAGTACAGCCTCGAGAACACGCCTGACAACAATGCTACAGGAAAACACTAGTTTAGGACATGTGGCGACAAGGACACAGCAGCTGGATAGTTTAGCAGTAGAACTCATCCTCAGGTCTTCCAGTTCACACGACATGACTTTGAGAACTTCATCTCCACCACGGACCTGGTTCTAATTCAAACAGAAACCAAATATTTTACTACTACCTCCATTCAGAAATATAAGATGATTTTCGATATTATACTCCATATATGACTACATATACGAGGAGGTTTTGTGATTTGATGACTCCATATATTACTGCGGGGCTTTGATCGGGGTAGTCTACTATGAAGTTGGGCACTCTACTACGGAGTAATTTAGTGCATGGCTGGTGGACCCCGATGCTGGCTGTCCCACACGTCGGTGAAAGTGAGAAGCAAGGTTCCCGATGACCGTGGAGGAGGATCCTCACGGTAGAGTGTGTCCATTGTTTTTCTGAAGAAAAAAATGATTACAACAAGCGTTTCCACTCTTACAATGGAGGAGTGCGAAGCACGGCAGCCACTTGAACATACACAGTGCTCCTACTACTAGGCATGTGCAGTGGTTCATACATCAGTACTACACAATCTTGTTGCTAGTGTAGTAACATAGTGCCGCTTTTTCGACTGTCCGGTCCAGAATGAACGGTGAGATCAATGTTAACAGAACTAGGTCTACAGCGCACGAAGAGTACGGTGCTACTGTACTGCACGAAACATGAACCATATGAAGCACAAATCAGTGTTAGGCAGGGTGTATGAAGGGTGCACGGGATGGGAGCAAAAGTTCCCTTCTCGACCCACTTTTGGGTGTTTGGCAGAGTGCATGAAGGATGCATGAGTCCACACTAGTAGGTTAACACAAATACACGAAGAGAGAACAACTATATTGAGATGAGAATGCAACCAAACACACCCACACGCTTTGTGCTACAGTGACTAATCTGCACCGTCTGAGTTTGATCCAACGGTCATGTTGCACCGAGACATGGACATGCGCATGTAGAGGGTGCCTAAACACCATCGAAGTCCCTCTGCTTCTTGAGGTGCACAACGTTGGTGATGCAGGGTGTAACCGCCCGCAGAGCCCGCTCCCGATCGACTGGAGCCAGCTTGTCAAAGAAGGCGTCCAATGGCAGGAATGGATTCCGGTGACGGAGCCCTGAGAGGATTCGCCCGGCAGTGGCGACGGCAGCCCACAACCCCTCCTTGTCCAGCTCCGCCCCCACCAACGTGCGAAGACGGCTCAGCTCCTTGGAGATATAGGTGAAGAAGGAGAACAGGTCAGGAAGCCGCAGCTCGTTGAAGTCGACAGGGTGGTCGAACGGGTTTAGCCTGACGGTCGGCATGGTTGCGCTGGCACAACAGTAGGCATCGCATAGCCGCAACACGTGCATGGAAACTTGGTCCACCAAGTAGCTGAGGTGATCCTGGACCTCGCCACGATCGGCCCGCTCATGCTCCAGCCGGCTCCCCTGACGTCCTATCGTATCTCCCGCTTTCTGCAGCAACACCGCCTACGCCTCGAGCACCTTTGTGGTGGACGTCTGCCGCTTTTGAAGCTCCATGAACTCCTGCACATAACAGAGGAGCATGGAACTCCTCTCCTCCTTGAGCTCATGGAGCTCCACGTCCTTGGACCTGAGCTCTGCATCCTTGGCCTGGAGCTCCTGTGTCAGGCGCCTCACCTCAGACTCCGTGATCTGCTGTGCCGCCATGGCACCAGGTAGAAGCCATGGGGAGAGGAAGCAAAGAGGGCGAAATGGCTGAAAGGCAATGCAATCTACGGGAAGGCGGAGGGAGCCAGCCGAGGAGCAGGGAATCTTTTGGTTTTCACCATGGGAAAACACCAGTTGACGACTTCTCACATCAGGGAGCAGTGGGTTTTACAGGCAGTCATCGTGACTAATTGCTGTCGCGCCTCCTCCCTGTCAATCAAAAAAATAAAAATCCTGCCGTGCCTGCTCCCGTCAATCAAAAGTTTAAAAATCCCGTCGCACCCAAACACTAGAGCAACACCGCGGTGGATATTTAAATTTACCTGTCGGCAAGGAGATAAAAAAGGGGTGAAAAAAAATGTGGCGGCAGCCTAGCTAATCGATCGCACTACCCCAACTAGCAAGCCACTATGCTTTAGTGACATACTCGGCGGGAAAGGTGGTCTTTCATGATTTGACGACTCATTTACTTGCTTCGGTGCCATGACCGAGGAGGACCCAGAAAACGCGCGGTAGGGCATCCCACGTCTCGGCAAGGAAGAATATATGCGTGCACCACCCGAGAGGACCCCGAAACCACGCGGTAGGGTGTGCCACGTCTCGGCACGGAGGATAAATGTGCATGTAAAAATATACTGTATCAGACGTAGTACCTATGGTTCGACCTCGGGAACCAACCAGTCGGACGAAAACACCCCACTAGCCACACAACTTCATCATGCTAACGTGGCACGGAGGATAGGTGTAGTTAGCTCCATCTCGACCAGCCACAACGTCTCTTGTTCTAGGCGATTCTTCTATTTTCCAAGCTTTTTTAGTTATAATAACACCATGGCAAGCTAGCACCGCTCTTCGTGTGTGCCCGTGCGTCTAAAGATTATACGATGGAGAGGAGAGAGAGATCGCAGACCTGGGACCCACCAGTAAGTGAGTCAACGGTCATGCATGTGTTGACGAGGCACTCCCTCTACTCTACTCAATGTAATACTGTATAAAATCAAATTATGGGACAAAGCCAACAACCGTTGTTGTTTTAGGCTATCGACTTACGCTTTGTACTCCAGGTTGCCAGTTCGAATCTCGTCTTTCAGATTTGTTTTTTTAGGTCCAAATTTGATTAATGACAAGTGGGACCCCCGTGTGTAGTTCCGATATTTCAGTGTAGGATGGTTTTTTTGAACAAACACTTTGCACGGTTAGAGAATTAACGTCATGAGTTACACGTGTTTTGCAAGTTTACAAACAAAAATGACAGCGGCATAGAATATCACATCCACCCTGCAGCTTAGATGCTATGGTGATACTAGTTTATACATTGTTGGAAGTGAGATCCAATGGATTGGGAGTAGTCTTTGTAATTATGCGCAATTTCCAAACTCTCCAAAGGTTTTTTTGCAAATAAAACATTCAAGCCTCGTGTGTGCCGCTGCATATTGGATCCAACGGCTCCCCATTGTTCATATTAGGTGCTCCCCGTAGCTTAATTAGCCGCTACGGTGATACGAGCATCTAGATCATATGATCTGTGATCAGATGGCACATGCATAGTACTTGTACTCTCTGCGCAATTCCCAAACTCTCTCAGCCGTATATTGCAAAAACATTCAAACCTCCTACAGTGGGCCATTAGATCTCCGTGAACTCGTATCACCATAGAATCTATGGTGCGGGAGCACCTCATATTCTCCCATGCGAGAAAACAACAGGTGCTCTCGCAGCTTGGATGCTACAGTGATACGAGCTTCGAGGTCATTTGATCTGAGATCCAATGGCATCTGAGCAGTCTTTGTGCTTGTAAGCTGTGGCCGAAATCTTTGGGGGCTTTTCTGCAAAAAACCATTCGAACCACCGAGGAGTTGTTGGGTCACAAATCCAATGGCTCCGAAGAGCTTGTATCACCAAAGCATCTAAGGTGTGGTAGCACATGATATTCTTACATACAGGAGAATATGATGTCCTCCTTCATCTTAGATGCTACGGTGATACGAGCTTCTAGGTCGTTGGATATGGGATCCAAGGGCATCTGAGTAGTTTTTGTACAAATTATGTGCAATTCTCAAACTCATTAAGGTTTCCTGTAAAAATATTAAGACATCCTGTGAGCTGCTATATCTCAGATCTACAAGCTCCAAGCAACTCATATCAGCATATAGCATCTAATGTGTGGGGGCACATGATATTCTCCCGGGGAGGAGGGGATGCACAACCAATCAGTGTTTGTGAGGGTGGGGACAAATATAATCTAAACAATCCTAAACAGAGCTTCACAATTTTATCCAAGGTCGAGGGGTTAACCCCCGACAATCTACATAGCTTCGCCTAAACACAACATTTGCATGTACTGTAGTACTAGACTTAATATTCATGTTTCAGTTTCCTATTCATTTTAAATATTGAATTGAGGACCATGCATGTCTTACATTTTACTCCATTCGTTCCTAAATATTAGTCTTTTTAGATATTTCAAATGGACTGGCACATACGGATGTATATAGACATATTTTAGAGTGCAGATTCACTCATTTTGCTTCGTATGTAGTTACTTGTTGAAATCTTTAAAAGACTAATATTTAGGAACAGAAGGAGAATTTTTGAATTCGTGTCATACATGCATGGTTTGGAAAAATAGATGCACTATACTTATTGGATTGTTGTTGTGTTCGTGTGTGTGTGGTCATATGCTTGATACATACAAAGTTTTCTCACCACCATATTTTTCATCTTTTAAATTTGAATTTGCAGTGAAAAACTTACTAGGGATACCATGAAATGTGAAATCCACGTTGAGATCACTATATCACAAACTCACTCTAATTCAAGAACTCGTCATAAATCAATTACCACGTTGAGATTACTATTTGCAAGGAAAATACGGGCATTGTAATACACATAGATTCGTTCGACAATTTAAAAGATTCCTTCTGTATTCTCGAATGGTAGGACCCAACGGCGTACTAGCCAGACCTTGGCTCGTGTTGATCCTAAAAAAACGGGCTCATGTCCTTCTGGTGGCGTGCGTGGTATGCACATTAGGCAACCTCAACCAGTCGAGCCTCCGCGTTTCGAGTCGAAATATCTGGCGGCCAGAATTCTAGCCCTAGGAAATTACCCTCATGTCCCCGGTCCATAATGATTACCGATGAACAATGGAGGGATGCTTTAGTAACTAGACAATGTTACCTACCGTGCCAAGCACGGTTCAATTCCCTCGGTCGCCGTTCCCCAAGGTCACATGTCAAATGCATTGCCTACTACTACTACTACTACACCAGGATGAGCATAAAATTGAGTCTGTTTGTTCGTGCCTAGTACTTCAGTTAATATATCAGGCAATGCACTGGTACGGAGGGATTATCCTTTTACTCTGCATATATAACTTGTCTGAAGTCTAACTAAGAAATGTTTGACCAAATCCTTTCTTAAGAAATACAATAGGACAGATGTATCACTTGAAAATTTATTGCATGATGCGGGTTATGATATTGTTTTGAATCTTAAATTCAGAAAATCCAAAAGTGACCAGAAATTCATGAAACTGAGCATGGTCACGTGATATGGCACCAACATTCCTTCGTAAATTTTTTCTTCAATTTGAGACAAGTTGCTTATGACAAGTTGCACAAATGAAGAGCCAAGGTATTTTGGAACAAAGACCTGTCACGTTAAGGCGAATGCTTTCACTATTGAAACCCTGGGCGTTTACGTGCCGCCACAAGTCCCGCTTCTCATCAGTAGGTGCCGTCCGAGCAAGCGTGTGAGTCGACGGGAGGCGTGCGAGAAGAACGCTGCGCCGGCTAACAGGGAGGCGTGCGAGGAGACTGCTGCACAGGCTCACCGGGAGGCAAGCCCTTTGACCAGGCTCCGCCGCCCACCTTCGTCCCAACTACTCCCACTTTTAATGTCGCTAGCGCCGCAGTTTAAAATCAACCCTGCACTACCCGATATCGCTACAATCTTCTCTCTTCCTCTCTGATTCTCCTGTCGTCTACCTCCCACCAGCCTGACCTAAACGTACGCCATGGCCTTAGTCTTCAAGTTTCCTGAGGAAGACACACAGCCGGAGTCTCAAGAACATAAGGCGCTTTGGGACGAGCTTGAACCAGCCTTGCGGGAAGACGTCGTGCCTATCCCCGCTCCCGTTTCGGCTCCCGTTGCCCCGACTACGCCAGCGCCCATCCCCATGACATTGATGGGCTGGGAGCCGCACATTGTTGCCGAGATTGATGCCACGGGGTTCCACGAGGTCCCCACCGACTTTCACGCACTTGTGCACCTGCCAGCGCATGTGCCTGCGCGTGCACTGACGCGCACACCCGTGCCGGTGCTCGTGCACCTGCCAGCACATGCATCTGCGCATGCACTGACGTGCGCGCCCGTGCCCGTGCACACGAATGTCTCCGCCACGCCGTTGTCAGTGCCTATCCTCATGCGGGTGCCAGTATCCCCCCTCAGCGGCATGGATGGCTGTCGTCGGTCGCTTCCTTGCACCAACGCCAGTCGCCTCCTCCTGCCAATTGACTCGCTCCTGGAGACCAAAGTCCAGAACATTGTGGCCTTCCTTGAAGCTAGGGCCAACGTCGAGGAGTACGCCAACAACGGCGCAATACGCCGCCGTCTCCGTCGGTCAGTGGACCAACGACACACAGAGCACGGCAGAGGAGTCGCTTCCTATCGCAAGACGCCCCCGCCGCCACCGCGTAATATAAATTTGCCATGAAAATCATTCGGATTGCCATGCTTAAAATCCGAACATTTATCATTTCCGTTTATTTTAGATCGATTGCCATATGAATGTAAAGTCGGAGTCAGATTGAATGAAATCTATGGTTTGATCGATTGAATGTTCTGCTAGAGCCGTATCAAATTAAATATAAAACGTCATCAAGCCACATGTATTCCTTCTCATCCAACGACCTAGACTGCTTCAATGTCGAGCGCTCAACACGTTTAGCATGCCGTTAATTTCATGCCAAAAATAGTGCTAATCACATAATAACACGCAAACAATATCCTACTTAATATCCGCATGCACTTAATATACTTCCAAATTAACATGCATTGCACATACACATTGACTAGTGCTACTAGTACGTGAAACTGGTCGTAACTTGTGAACGCGTCCAGATATGGTCAACGGCAACATCGCCCGCGAGTTCTTCATGGTTGCCCGTGCGTCTAAATGCAGAAGGGGAGGAGAGAGAGAGCACACATGGAACCCACCACTAAGTGAAGGCGAATAGTACGTGCTAACGAGCCGGTCCCATTAATGTACTAAAAATAATATTACATGTTATCCATTAAATAGGTTGTGGTAATATCCAAACATTATATGAACAGAGGGGGGGTACAACAAACATTGTTGTTCTACGTATGTTGACTATTGACGTGCGGCTTGAAGGCCCTGGTCGCATGTTCAATCCTCGTCCTTTATTTTTTAAATTTGTATATGGGTCCAAATTTTTTTCATGACAGGTGGGCCCCTTGGTGTGTAGTTTGTAGCACTTTAATTTGTGGGTCGAAATTTGTTCCATTCCAAGTGGACTATCAGTGTGTAGTTTTCTAGCTTATTTGTAATAATTAAAGAGAACAATAGAGTTTTTTGCAATAATACCATGGTGCAACGTTGAAGGCGAGAAAGGACGTGAGAGAGAGAGCGATGACCGAGTCAGAGAAAAATCAATTGGGGGAGGTGCGGGGGTTGCAACAGTGTTTGGAGTAGTTGTGGGCCGAATGCTACCAAAATATAATCTAAACCCACCGGAATAAATGTCTAAAGAAATTAATCCAAGGTTGGTGTCCCCTTTGCAATGTAAATAGCTCCGGCTTTGCGAGGGATGGAGAGGTAGCTTCAATGTGTGGAAGATACGACGTGAGAAGCGAGGTCAATCGAGAGACATATAGATAGAGAGACAAAGTGAGTGTGGTCCGACATTCATTGAAAAGATATATATGCTCTGGAGAGATATTGTCCGATTGAGCTTTTGGGAAGGGTGAGGCCTGTAAGATAGAGCTTGAGAGATGATCCAGTGAGAGACATGTAGATATATTTTGTGCGTGGGAGGAAGCAAGGTCAATCGATTACATATATAAATGGAGAAAGATTGAGCGAGTGTGGGTCTTCGTGCGATCAAAAGAGTGAGACAGGTTGGAGAGAGTGACCTAGATAGACAATGTGCATGAGAGAGTATACAATATGAATATGTCGAATTGGGTTCAAACATGGAGATATATCGTTTGTGTCCGAGAAAGAGAAAGGTCAATCGAGACATACAAAGAGAGAGAGAGAGAGAGGGAGAGAGAGAGAGATTGAGTGAGCGTGGCCCGCCATGAGGTCGAAAGAGTGGGGGCGGCTTGGATGGACTGACCCAGATAGACAATCTGCGTGAGAGAGTATAGAGTGTGTTGATCGAGGCCCGAACAGGGAGATATATCATTTGTGTGCGAAAGAAAACAAGGTAATCGAGACTCAGATAAAGAGAGCGAGATTGAGCGAGTGTGGCCCGGCGTGCGGAAGAAAGAGTGAGATAGTATCGAGGGAGTGACCTAGATAGTCAATGTGCGTGCGTGCACATGAGAGGTTGGAGGGCTAGATAGGAAATGCATGTATCTAGCGAGAGAGGGTGGGGGGAGAGAGAGAGCTTGACATGGGGTTTAATGGCGGGTGTGTGAGGCAAATACATTTGGTAACAGAGTGGAAAAAGGGGGATGTGTAGTTGAGTGAGTTAGAGATCAAAACATGGAGAGAAAGAATGAACGTGTGTCGGAAACCGATAGCTTCCTAAGGTGGTTAGGAGAGGAAGATTGACTGATACAGGAAGTATGTAGCGTGTGTGCCGAGGGGGGGGGCTAAAAAGAACATTTGAATGTAGATAGTACGAGACTTAATATCGATGTTTCAATTCGGTGTACATTGTAAGATTTGAACTGAGGACCATGCATATGGGTAATTATTTCAAATTCATGCCATACTAGGTTAGGAAAAGCTGACATTGACTCGAATGTTGTGCTATTTTGTAGGTCATATGTTTGAATCCATCCAAAAGTTTTCTCACTACCATGGTGTTCATCATATACATATGAATTTGTATTAAAAAAGCAGCATGGATACAGTGAAATGTGAATTCCATGTTAGAATTGGAGATCGCTATGTGACACACGCTCTAATTCAAATAACTAATTATGTGACACACACTCTAATCCATGTTAGCATGGATACCGTGGATACTGTTTCGATTTTTTTTTCAAATAACTCCTCATTAATTAATTTATAGTATCTCATTTTGAATGACTAATTATTTGCAAGGAAAACACGGGCATGGTAATACATACAGATTCGTTTGCAAATGAAAGAAGATTCGTCTGCATTCTCAAATGTAGGCGCACCAGGCAGACCAGGGCCGTGTCGTGGTGGTCGCGTGTGTCGGACGGACGCTTAGCACCCAGTCACCCCTCCCTCCCCCTCCCCCCAAAAAAAAGGATGGTGACAAAATAATTTCGTGCTTCCATGTTTTGGATTGAAATATCTGGTGGCCCCAATTCCGGCCCTGCAAAATCTCCCTTCTCCTTTGTCCCCTTCCACGCCCAGATTGCTCAAATCCCTAATTCGCTGCCAACCCAAGCAAAGTTCAAATCGCCCCTCGTCTCGTCTTTTTCCCCACCTCTGCGCCGGATGGCAACGACGAAGACGACGGTCGTGCTTCACCACCGCACCGGAGCTACCTCATCTACGCCCTCGTCCACCGCATGGGTGGTCCACCGACAATGTCAGCCGCCGCAACCGATGTGCCTCACAGACACCGACTTCCACCACATCAGGTGCGCTTCACCAACGTCGTCTCCCACCTCACCGGGGCTACTTCACCGAGCACATCGTCGCACCTCCCCCCCCCTCGAGGTCATTGGGGCTTCACCAACGGTCTTGTCCACCGCATCATAGGGCTCTGCTGCCACTCAACATCTGCATCCGTGCGCGGCTAGCCAACGCCAGCGCATCACCCTTGACGGATCTTAAGTGACCCGCACTCTAGCGAGGCGAGCATGCCCAAACACCGGCCTGAACTAGGTATCCACACATCACTTCCTGGTGCACTATTCCGACAATGTTTGGATATCCTTTTACTGCTCTCTTAGCTTACACGCCTATGCAACTCTGACTTTAACTCTTATTTCTTCTAGAGATATCATCTGAAACAAGCAAAACCATTTTTTAGCGAAGCATGACGGTGCTACGGGATCTGGTACACATCCTGCACACCCGTATAGCCTTGTAAGTATCTGTCCTCCGGTACAATAGCAAGGTCGATTCCTCTTATTTGATCAACCATTCGCCATGTCAAAAATCCAGAGGGGGTGCAAGGAGCACATGGCCTGCACATCCAAGCAAGTGGTAACATGGACTTGTACATGGAACATCCCAAGTGCAAGCAGAGCTGCGGTGAGCCTGTACAATGAGCTAGTGTAAGTCCCTGCATTTCATTTAATTCGTACTGGCATGCGTGTATGATTTGTGTGCAGTGGTGGATCCACAAACTCAAGTTACCAGGGGCGAACATTTAACTTAAAAAATACGAAGGCACTTGCACTCTGAAAATCAACATAACTTGAGAAATGTGAAGCTACATGTACTTTGAAAACCAGCTAATGATCCAAAGTAGTTCAGATTATAAAACACCAAATGATGCAAGCACCAAAAAACACAAAATGCAACATGGTGTACAACGACTACTAACATGGTCTGTACCTACTTGAATTATTCGTTCTCTGGCTGAAAATATCAAAGTGTAATTGCACATATAACCAGTGCGCAAACTGCATATCAATATATCTATCATGCACAAGTATGCCAATAGTTTCAAACAACAGATTAGAAAAGTATTTATGCTACGTTGTCATGATACGGGGACTTTCTGGTAGATGGCCTCGACATTTCCTCAAGCCATGAAAATGTACTATAATTTTCTTGTCATCAATGCCTGCAAATCTCTATGTCTCTCTCAACATAGCAGATCATCATTAGACACTAAATCCTATAATGGGAGCTTGCAAATTCTTGCATTAGATCCCTCATTAGACACTGTATGTTCATCACCAGGAGCATGTAAAATGTTTGCATCAAATCCTTCATTAGCAGTCTGTTCATTAGACACTTAAGGATCAAGAACAACATGAGCTTGTATGTTTGCACCGGAAACTTGACTAGATACATCAGATTCAGTCAGTTCAGTATTGATTGGGGGAGTTATAAAATAAGCAGAAATTGGTTTCATTTTCTCATAGATTCCCTACATACAAGCAGTTTTACAATATTGTCGGGTTTAAATATTGGCCATAAATTGAATAGTTGAATTAGATATAATCAGGGATGTGATGTACCTGCTCGTTGCACATGCTACTCTTGCAAGCTGCGACTGTCCGTTTACGCAAGCTCGATGTCATGCCTGTGCTGCCGCTGCTGCCTCCCACGTAGGCTACACCCAGGGTTGGATCTTCATCTTCTTGTCCTTCTGCTCGCTTGAAGCCTGGCGACCGCCCTCCAACAAGGGCGCGAGGAAGTGATGTGTCGGTCTGTCCAGCAGCGGCTAGGTTAGGAGCAAACCAGACTGGACGCTAGAGCGAATGAATTGGGATTTTTCCTGTTGTCGATCGATATGGGAGGCGCCCATTTGGGCCGCGAGCCTGCTATAGGGCCTACCTTACACTTACGTTATTGGACCATCCAAATTGAAACATTTTTCTTCATTTTTTACATTGCCTGCTCATGTGTTGGGATGAACGAAACTAGCCCGGGCCAACCTGGACGACTCAAACTAGGTGCACACTTTCCAGCCACCGAGGCGGCCGCCCATACCAGCCCCTATGGTGGCATCGCCCCTTTTTTCGTGTATGATTGGCGTAGTGAAAAATATTCCAGTGGCGCTTTTGATTTACCCACGGAATGGTTGAATTGCTTGTTTCTATGAACTAAGTTCGCCAATAATGTGAAGGATGCCAGTCTTTTCATCCTATTGTAGATTGCTTAGATCTTGATATGCCAAATGTAATCGCATGAAATATACAGTAAAGCCAGTGTGATGTGTGTGGCTACAACTAGTCTGACTACACGTCCTCATATAACATATCAAGGACGCACCATCTTATAAGATTAACCATTCGACTTACCAATGCAATGTGGAAAGAAAGAAGTATTGGGACTGCATATCCAAGCAATTGATGCCATGGACTCCTTCGTAGAACCTTGTAAGCAAAAAAGAAGTTGCAGTGTGCTTGTACAAAGAGCTAGCGTAAGTTTAGTTACCTGCTTCTTGGAATTTTAGTTAGCCACTTATTGCAAGATTATTCAATTATGTTGCTTGGCTTAATTTAGTTTGCTACTGATTACATAATGTCATAGCCTGCTAATCCTATTATACATTGCGCCTATCTATGTGTTTGATACTTACTGTTATGAATTACCTGTTTTCCTGAACTTAAATAGCTACTTAAGTACGTAGATAGATGGTCATATGTACTTCTAGGGTGTAGCAGAATTCATGTGAAATTTCCGTTCTGATACCTTGTTTGTTTAAATGGTTTGCTGTTATCACTTGTAGCACTAGTAATGTTTGCATGTTCATAGATAGAGAACTATCAGGTTTATATGAGGACACGTTCTTATTAACTTATATATGTGTTGGAGTCATTTTGCTTACATCAAAAAAATTACAGATGTCTGTGTTGCTGGTAAACGGTACCGACTTGTTACTTTAATACGTTGCCAAGAACTTGTTAGTTTTACTAGTTCATGTGTAATTAAATACATTGCCAAAACTGGTTAGTTTTACTAGTTTGATGTTAGTTTCTTATGGCTCTTGCAAAACTTTATTTATTGATTGCTAACATTCAAGTTTGTAGGATCCAACTAAAACTCTGTTGCCACAACAGGTATGTTTTTAGAAACTTCCTTGTTTACCTGGTTTGCTGTTGTAACTTGTTGCTATAATCATCTTACCAACTTCAAGTTTTTAGGATCCAATTGGAAGTCCAATTGCACAGCAGGTACATTTTTAAAAATATATTTGTGTAACAGGTTTGCTGATGTAACTTGTTGCTCTAGTCAAGTTACTGACTACTCAACTTTTCAGGATCCAAGAGAAACTCCAATGCCACAACAGGTTCCTTTCGTAAAACTTGTTTGTTTAACTGCTTTGCTGCTGCAACCAGTTGCTCTAATCACATTACTGGCTACTCAACTTTTCAGGATCCAAGAGAAACTCCAATGCCACAACAGGTACCTTTTCCAAAACTTGTTTGTTTAACTGCTTTGCTACTGCAACAACCAGTTACAATGATGTTAATAACTACTTTTCAGCATCCAATTGGAACTCTTTAATTCCTTGTTTGTTTAACTGGTTTGTTGTTATAACTCCCACTTGAGATGTTTTGCTAACTTCAACTTTTTGGAATCCAATCAAAACTTTAATGGCAAAACAGGTTAGCCCAAGATCAAAGAGCGAGGTCCCCATGGACGTTGCATCATCCCACAGAAGTGGCACCGGCCCAATCGTGCATCATGAATTACCAACTACTGATGCTCTAGAGGCTAAACTAGTGGTAGAAAGAGATTCTCCTTCTGCACTTAGACATGAAGTTGACATGTTGAGGAAGCAAACAACACAATCACAAGCAGTACTCAAGATAACCATTAAATATTTGGTGGATTTCAGAACTAAGCAAGCTGAGATTGACTGCATTGTTAAGGTCCTGGAGGAAAAAGGGAAATTAAATTCCCACTTGGTAAATCATAGGTGAAATGTTCTTTCCATAATTGAATAACCTTTGTGTTGTTTGTTCATGTAATCAATCAAACCATTTGTGTTCGAGATCATGTAATACTTGTTTTTTGTTTTTTGGTTTGTAATTTTATTTGAGCACAAGTCTGTATTAATTGATAAGACTCATAGACATTTCATTTTGATTGCTCTGCCAGACCTACAAATATGCTAGTCGGGTTGAATGTGCATTCAGCAATAATAGTAGTATAGATGGACCATAAGTTGCATGCATCGGAAAGGGCCAAGATGTTGTAGTAGCTTCGCTAAAAAAAGGATGTTGTTCTAGCAAAAAAAGTACATCGGCCTGGCTTATGTATGTTAGTTGATATTATTGATCCATATACTCTATAAGTGTTTATATGTCTATTAGTTACGTACATTTTTGCTTGATTGACTTGGTATTTGAATCTTGATACATCGCTTGTGTACATATCTAAATGGGAGTACACATTATGCTGCGCGTGACATTTGAGTTGGACATAAAGTGTTCCAAATATTCGAATTCACCTTAAACTGGATTCTAGCTTCTGAATTTGAGTATCGGCATTTGTAAATCATATTCATATATGACAGTGGAATACATCTTTGTCATGCTTTTGAAGATATATAAAAACACATAGAATGATTTATAAAGATTCGTATAGGAATACAAAATGGATTCAAATTTAGTTGCCAGGGTAAACTTGGATGCTTATTGTCCCAAAATTCAAAAGAAGCGGCAAAATGTCCACTCCCATGTCGGCTGCCCGAAGCCAAGTGTTTGGGAGATGGAAATTAATGTCTACCCATTACGCGGACAATCCATCGGCCCGATTTCCACTGCTCTCAATAGGGTAGGTTAGTAACTTCAATTAGACGTGACACGGCCGCCTCTGAGCCCATTCCAACACGATGGGCGCCAAACAAGGGCGGCAAAACACATTTGATTCAAGCTCGTCCAAAAAACCTCTGTTTATCCCTTCATTTCCCCATTCATACATGATGGGCGGCAAAACAAACTCGACTCGACCGAAATCGATGTAGGCAAATATTTTCAATAGGGGCAGGTTTGTAACTTCACTCAGACATGACACAACTGCCCTACCTGTCAGCCTTGTTCATACACCGTGGGCGCCAACCATCGGCGCCAAAACACCCTCTCCTCGCCCTAAATCACTCTGGGCAAATATTGGCGAGATGTGAGATTACCGTCCTATCCCCAACCGACGACACGTCCAAATTTTAAACAAGGGCTAAGTTCGTAACTTTTCCATATTTCAGACATGCGCGTCCCAAAAACATGGTTCCACGTACCTCTCCCTCCATTTTCCCATTCATACATCGTCCGCGCTAGAACACCATCCCCACACTAGCATCCTTCGTCCGCCACCCCATCCATCGCCGCTGTCCTCCACCGCATCCATTGCCATCGTCCTCCACCATGCCGAAGCGCCTACCAAGACCGCGTCGTCCATAGCTAGAGATGGACGTTTCTCATCCACGGGAACCGACCAAGAGCCTTCCATAGAGTCCTCTCGCTTCATCGGCGACGTCGTGCTCTTTGCCTAGGCCGCTCACAAGATCTTCTCTTCCACCACAACGGGACTTATCCCCCAATGCACCCGTCTACCATCGCAGATCTACTTCAATGCCACCGACAGCCATCACACCCCTGATGCCTACACGGCACCGCAAGAGAGGTGGTACTTCATATCTCCTCAACTTTTTGATCTCAACCAGAAAATAGATCGCAACTTAGTTACTCTACATTCTTTTCAGCTCTTAGAATTTAGTTCTTAGTTCGAAGCAAACAATGCATGCTAAATATCATTTCTCCGGTTTGCAGCTTTAAATCTGCCATGGTATAGTCATAATAGGGTTTAATTGATCATGCTTAGGGTTTAATTGATCATGTTGGTTCTATAGTGGTTTCTTTAATAGAAATCAAAGGGGAAACCCTCTTTTGCTAAAAAAATGCTTAGGGTTTCCCCCTTTTATGATCACTATACGATCAGAATACGTGATTCGTGTCATAATAGCACTACTCCACCCATCAAGCTAAACAAGCTTAGTTGTTCAAATACGAGTCTGGTATTATTAAAACAGAGTCGTTTAATTGGTCAGCTAAATGTTCCTAATTTAGTTTCGAAAATGCATGTTCGCCGCTCGGGTGTCTATCTCTACAGGGTGCCCACAGTGGGCCGCGGCCCACCCTGGGATTTTGGGTTGTCTCAGGCCCCGATTCCCCTCTGTTCTGCTGTGCACTTCCGATTTCTACTCGCCCCCAGCCGTCTGCCTCGCCGGCGACTTGCCGTCCCCAGATAGCATGACTCTAGGACGAGACGCCAGACTAATAGGAGGTCAGGAGTTGCTCGCCCAACAACATCACCGCTTCCCGGGCGCGCCGCCGTGCCTACCTTCCCAGTTCGTTCAGGGCTCAGGCGTGCAGCACCCACTAAGCCAACCCGATTTATCCTGAGATACGTCCTCAACACTCAGCAGCCACTCCTCATCACCCATTTTCTAATTGATTCATTACTCATTAGGCAGGAATGTCATTAGGGTTTGTTGTGTACTGAGTGCTACCTACACTTAATGGTTCAGATGTATTTCAGTAATCTTTAGTACCTATAAAGTTCACAAGGTTTCAAAATTCTGGCCCTAGGAACAGACACTAGTCATTTTGGATTGTTGGTTGTAGTGACATTGACCCAGATTACTACTGCAGGCCAGGCTTGTTGACAATTTTACTTGTCTTTCTTACTCATTCGATATGATTTATTCACGTCGATTAGTTGCAAACAGTAAGTGCTAGACAAACTTCTTGATTCAGATTTTGGACGGTCTCTTACTGCAGTTACAATTCTGCATAGTTGTCCTAGTAAGCTCACAAGTAAATGATTGATTCACTACATCTATGCTTGCATTGTCATATTTGTTGTCAATATTATTTTAGGGTGGACCACCCTATTTCAAAATACTGGAACCGTAGACATGAGTGAATAGTATTTCTCTGTGTGATCTCTTCCATCATGTGTGGGCAACGAACACTGCATTGTATAGAAAGAAAGTGTCATTTACAGCTTTTACATAGGCTACGATCTTTTACATGGAATACAATCTGCCTACTTGCTTTGTGTCGCACTACCAACACTCCACCCTTGAAGCTAAACATTATGCCACTCATAATTCCTTAGTTTATTTGTTCAAATAAGAATTTGATATGATTCTAATGTTCCTACTTCAGTTTTGAAATGTGTGTCTACCTGTCATAGAGACATAAGGGGTTTGTATTTCTGTGTGTGGTCTGGTCAACACTATTGGGGGTGAACTTTGCATATGCACGGGTTTATAGGGAGACACTCTTTGAGTTGAATCTGCAATGCATTCCATAGATAATCTGACTACTTTTTATGTTTTCATGAATCACAGATTCTGAACAGCATCATAATGATTATGAGCTTGCACGCATGAAAAGAATAAAGCAGAACAATGCCATGGCTGTCAAACTTGGCATTAAGGGACTGAAATCAAGTCTGGATGCAATGCAATGCAAACGCTCTCCACCTATAGATTCATGCTCAGAATATGATCCTAACAGTGATTCTAAGCTAGAGGGAGACCTAAGGCAATGTATCTCCCTAGTGGAGGAGTCAGAGGCAGATGCCCTATCTTATTCACCCATCAAGGTGCTTGCTCTAACTTTCCAAGGTTATATTGGTCACACATATCTTGCAACTGATGCTTTGCATTGCTTCTACTTTGTTGCACTGCCATTAGCTTAGTTTACACATCGTGTATGTGAATACGCCATGCCTATCCATTTTCAGTACATATTCCATCTGTCATGATACCATATTTATCCATTCAAATGTTGTTCTTGTGTATTAGACGTTCAAAAGGAAGAGGGCAAATGCTGATCGCGGAGGAGCACAAGCAAAGTATTTGGAAAAGGTAGTGACACCTGATAAATCAAATAGCCCATTAGGTGTAGTTGCAATATCACCTGACCCACAAAACACCCCAACTCTAGCAGGCTCTAGCCCTACTACAATGGTCATTTCTGATGCCCCAACTCAGCAGACCCCAACTGCAGCAAATAGTATGATGATGCCAGTTGACATAGCACTAGCTCTATGACGCAAAACCCCCGTTCCAGCAAAGAGTACACCAAATCCAGTTGCCAAATCCCTTTTTGAACCAGAGAGAGCCCCAATTGCAGCAAATAGGACCCCTGTTCCATTGCTTCCCTGTTTAGAAGACGAAGCTTATATTGTTGTCAGGAACTTTGTGTGCATCTTTCCTTCATGGAAAGATTATACCGTAGACACAGAACAATTTTCAGTCTTCCTCCACAACTTACGCGTAAGTAATGTAC
The DNA here is from genome assembly GCF_018294505.1 of Triticum aestivum. Taxonomy (NCBI): domain Eukaryota; kingdom Viridiplantae; phylum Streptophyta; class Magnoliopsida; order Poales; family Poaceae; genus Triticum; species Triticum aestivum. Next base: position 461,672,974 of record NC_057804.1, read on the forward strand.
TAATGTTATTCATGGTAATTACTACATATGTTTCTGTTGATAGAAGACACAAGATTTCATTCTTTTAAATAGGTGAGGACCAAGCTGGATTGTCAAGACGAGCAAGGGTTGGTTGCGCTTTTCAAGCACTCGTTGATGAAGTATCATTCCTACCTAAGGAAAGCGCACTTCGATGGCAAGCCTCTAAACGAAATTTCTGTAAAGTCTTCGGTGCTACATTTATCCGATAGTGACTGGAATAATCTTGTTACACATTGGTCTCGTCTGCAGCGTAAGGTACTATCTATGATATCACATCACAATTTGAACTACATTTCTAACTTTTGCCTTAACGTCTCACCTGTACGAAAACTGTTAGCAGAAGAACATTCATTCTCAAGGGACCACAGAATCTCGCAACTATACTGCACACTGCATTGCTCTTGTGAGTACCTCTTGCCATGTATGACCATACTTAGTTTCATAGTTGTTTGATTATGTAGCATCACTGCACATGTTAGCCTCATTGTCGTCCATTTGGTGGACATTATAAGATTCGTATGGACTCTTACATAAATTTAGAATCAACCCAATGCTTTTGAAGAGGTTTAGCATCACTGCACATGTTAGCCTCTTGTAAGGACTGAACGTCGTCTATCACTATACTTACATTAAGAGCTACTCCCCCCGTCCCATAATATAAGAACATTTTGTACAGTACACCAATGTTCAAAACAATCTTGTATTATTGGAAGAGGGATTGGTTCATTGTGTAGCATTCTACATCTTATCTCCCTCGCCCACCATTTACTAAAAAATATCAGATCTATATTTAATCTTACCAAAAAGTTGAATACACAAACAATGCTAGTGCAGAAGTGTAGCCCATTGCTCTTGTTAGTACATTTTGTCATGTAACGCTTGTACTTCCAGGGATTGGTAGTTGATTATGTAGCATCAATCTGCATCTTATCTTCATTATCCTCTATCCCTTCCAGTATTATCATACCTATAATTACTCTCTACAAAATGTAGAGTGCATGCAATGCTTATGAAGAAGATTCTATGCTGAAATTATTGAGTTATCCTTCCTTGACATGGATAAGGGCATTATAAAGCCGGTGTTAACTATTAATGTAAGTCAGTCCTTCTAAAGCCTGTATCCTCAACTGTTGTTTAATTTGCTCATACTCCCTATCATTTACTGCTGTTTAGTTTGTTGTTTCTATCAAAATGCATGTTCACAAGAATCGTAAGTTCCAAGTTTTACTTGTAAAACCAAATTCCTTATTCATACCATGCACATTACTCAATACTCCCTATATGTATGCTTGTTTTGGGGGATCTATAATCCAGTGTGTGGTGAAGCAGCCCATGTTTGCACCTTGTCATCTCATGTTTTATCTTACTGATGTGGCTGATGATATGAACAACATGCCATGCACATTAACCAAAATAGATACAATGATTGTCTTTGCCCTTCATCTATGCTTGTTATGTTGATATGGTAATCCAGTAGTGTGGTGAAGCTCCCTGCATTATGAACAATGTCAAATTATGCTATTGATATTTTGAACTTACTCTTTATTTTGTAATTTGAAATTGGATGGAATTGACAGTATAGTTATCATCTTTGTTTATACACATGCAAAACCTGTCATCTCTCTGCTTGTTTTGGGGTGATATGCCTGATGGCATGCACAAGTCTGCTGAAGGCTGTGAGACAAACCCAACATATATTGCAGCAAAGAAGGTAAAACATCTTGAAGATAGCGAGACAACCCCAAAGTCTTGTCCTGATGCAATGTTCAAGTTACTTGAGACTAGTAGTCAGACAAGCTCACATAATTTGCTGTCTAAATTAGTTCGACTTCTTCAGTCCCAAGTTCTAGCAGAAAGGCATTCTGCAACTCAACTTCGACTTGAAGTCCTATCTCTAATAAAGATTGTGGAGAACACCAATGAGAACCTCATTGCTAAACAACTACACATGGAAGCTATGACCGACATGCTAGGTCGGTCTCACGGCCTTGCTCAACAGCTTGTGTAGCAGTTCCCGCGCAAGGCTAACCTTTCTTGAATTGTCTTAGAAGTGGTCTCGGTTCAGTATTATTTTGTAACGCTGCATTGGTGCCCAGTTTTTGTAATTTGCTTCTTCGTTGCGATTTATGATCACTTGTGGCGAACTTCGATGCCCAGTGGATGTAATATACCATAAATCCTTTATTGTATAGTGCAGGTTTATTCTAAGTTACTATGCCGTAATTTCTTTATTATGTAGAGTAGGTTTGTTCTTAATTCCTACTAGTTACTGCCATCATTCGCTATCTGAAAAAAAAATCTGATGTAGTCGACCGGGCCGAAACATTCGCCTCTAACGGGCCTGGTTTTTAGCGGACCACAATTGGGCTAGCCTGCATCTTTCTTGGCCCCGAATGGCCATTGGGGCCTTATGCTTTGTGCCAGGCCCACAACTTACTCCGGCCTATATTCAGCCCAAATTTTAGTTGGGCCTTTTGTGGGCTGATACGCACTACAAAAAAAATACACTTCCGTGATGATACGGGTTTGTCACAGTAGGTCGCGTTTTCTGTCATGCATGTACATCCATGACGATTTTATGACAGAATCAAGATAGTCATACCTGTGCTGTCGTAGAAGTGTTCCATGACATTACCAAAATTATCATCACGGAAGTGTCCACTTCCATGACGATAAATCGCGCGTCACAGAAGTGCTTTCGTCAAGGGTGACCGACACATGGCATCCACTGTAACGGAACACCGTTAAGCTATCAGGTTGGGTTTTGGATCCGATAACCCGTTAACAGCCCCGACCAATGGGGATTTTCCACGTGTAAAATCATCATTGGCTGGAGGAAACACGTGTCGGCTCATCGTTGGGACAAATGTCATCCACTCATTGGACAGAAGGAGCCTATGATACGTCGACACGTAGCACGGCCCAACAGAGGCCCATTCCTGTGAAAAGGCCGGCCCATTTGACTTGGTCAAAAGGTGGCGGGCCAGCCCATGTAAAGCCAGTTAACGCCTTGTTCGCATATAGCCCATTCACAGCCCGCTAACCCAAGGCCCGTTACACCCTATCTAAATTAGGCCCAGTAGCGTCATCTGGGCCATCCAATATGATTCCATCCCGTTTTCACTTCTGGCCCATGACGTCTTTCGGCCCATATGAGGCCCTATGTAACTCTTGGCCTATTAATGGCCCGTGGTGAAACTGGCCCGTAATGAACAGTGTATCACTTTACACCCATTAACGGCCCGTGGTGAAACTGGCCCGTAATGAACAGTGTATCACTTTATACCCATTAACAACCCGTTATTCCATTGGGCCGTTTCCAGCCCATGTTATCTTTCGGCCTTCTCAGAGCCCATTTATTCTTGGGCTCATTTCCAACATTCGTTTACTTACGGCCCGTTACTGTCATTTTTTGCTTGTGGGCCAAATTCAGCCCGTGGTTACAGTTGGCCTGTTTGTGGTCCGTTAATACGTTGGGCCGTTTTCATAGCGTCATCAAATACGGCCTATTAATGATGGCCCATTATGGTCGGCCCATGAACGGCCGATTCCAACTCTAGCCCGTTTACGGCCATAATGCGGCCTGTTATTGGCCCATGTTTGGCCAATCGATCATACGGCCCGTATAAGGCCCATTGATGATACGGCCCGTATAAGGCCCATTGTTTCTACGGCCCGTAGAAGGCCCATTGTTTCTATGGCCCATAGAAGGCCCACTGTTTTTACGGCCCGTAGAAGGCCCACTATTTCTACGGCCCGTAGGAGGCCCAGTGTCACTACAGTAAATATTAGCCCATGGTTATTGTGGCCTAGTTTTAAAAAATAGTTATTGCAGCCACTAGCAAACCACGGAAAAAGAACTGCACTGACTACAAGCAAACAAATAAACAAGACAACAAGGAATAAATAAGCAAGCAACTTATGCTAGGCTATCACGGCTATTACACATATTACATCCATTGGGCATCAAAGTTCGCCACCAGTGCAAATATAGGGAATAAAGCAGCATATAAACGCCGCAGCAAAACAAGTCCAGAACTGAAACCACTTCAGAAGAGTTCAAGAAACAATATCCTGGGTACCCATAATGCTGGCAAGATGCTTAGCAAGCTTATTAACTTTCTCTTGTTTGGTGCTTAAATCCTCCAGCGCTTGCTGTTGCACAAGAAAGTACGCATCTGAATTTTGCAGGGACTTCCTCAGTCCTTTGGCTTCTTGCCGCAGCACAGCTGACTGATGCCTTTTAGCTTGTAGCTGAGACTGAAGAAGCCAAAGTGATTCAGGCAGCGAGTTCGAAGAGCTTGTGTCAGCGGTATTGGCCAGTAACGAACACTACATCAACGCAGGACTGTGGGGTTTTCTCACTGTCTACAAGATCATTTTTATCACCTTTCTTGGAGACCAACAGGGTTGTCTCACTATCTTGAACCTTATCTGCATTACTTTCTCTACCATTGCATAGTGGGGTGCTCTTTGATAACCCACAAGTGTAGAGGATCGCAACAGTTTTCGATAAGTAAGAGTGTCGAACCCAACGAGGAGCTAAAGGTAGAATAAATATTCCCTCAAGTTCTATCGACCACCGATACAACTCTACGCACGCTTGACGTTCGCTTTACCTTGAACAAGTATGAAACGAGAAGTACTTTGTAGGAGTGATAGGATATGTTTGCAAGAAAATAAAGAGCACGTAAACAAAAAGTAGGGGCTGTTTAGATAAATAAGCAATAAAGTAAATATAGAGAGTGTGGAGAAGTGGTGGTAGGAGTTGTGAAATTGCCCCTAAGCAATTGACTACGTTACTAGACCGGTAATCACTATTGCAATCTTATTTGAGGGAGAGGCATAAGCTAACATACTTTCTCTTCTTGGATAATATGCACTTATGATTGGAACTCTAGCAAGCATCCGCAACTACTAAAGATTCATTAAGGTAAAACCCAACCATAGCATTAAAGCATCAAGTCCCCTTTATACCAAACGCAACAGTCTACTTACTCGGGTTTGTGTTTCAGTCACTCACACAACCCACTCTAAGCGAATCATGAACACATTGCAACACCCTACAGCGGGGATCCCTCACGCTTGCACGACACGGAGGGAACCATAGGACAACACCAATAATAAAACATGCAACTCAAACCAATCATAGCAATTCATCAATCACCGATAGGATAACGAAATTCTACTCGGACATCATAGGATGGCAACACATCATTGGAAAATAATATGAAGCATAAAGCACCATGTTCAAGTAGAGGGTACAGCGGGATGCGGGAGAGTGGACCATTGAATATAGAAGGGGGAAGGTGATGGAGATGTTGGTGAAGATGATGGAGGTGTTGCTGAAGATCGCGGTGATGATGATGGCCCCAGGCATCGTTCCGGCACCACTGGAAGCAAGGGGGAGAGAGCCCCCCTTCTTCTTCTTCTTCTTCCTTGACCTCCTCCCGAGATGGGAGAAGGGTTTCCCCTCTGGTCCTTGGCTCCCATGGCTTGGGAGGGGCGAGAGCCCCTCCGAGATTGGATCTATCTCTCTGTTTCTGCGTTCTCTGATTCTACCCCTTCACCGTTTCCTTTATATCTGGAGATCCGTAACTCCGACTGGGGTGAATCTTTCGCCCAGATCTTTCTCATAAAATTAGATTTCTTGTGCCAAAAGAAGAGCGTCAACCGCCTTACGGGTGGCCCACAAGAGCCCAGGGCGCGCCTGCCTCCCTGGGGCGCGACCCCCTGTCTCGTGGCCACCCCGGACACTGTTTCGCGTTGATTTTACTTTCCAAAAATAATAAATATTCCAAAAAAAATCTCTGTCAGTTTTTATCCCGTTTGGACTCCGTTTGATATTGGGTTTCTGCGAAACAAAAAACATGCAACAGACAGGAACTGGCACTGGGCACTGGATCAATATGTTAGTCCCAAAAAATAGTATAAAAGTTGCCAAAAGTATATAAAAGTTGAATAATATTGGCATGGAATAATCAAAAATTATAGATACGATGGAGACGTATCAGCATGCCCAAGCTTTATTCCTGCTCGTCCTCGAGTAGGTAAATGATAAAAAAGATAATTTTTGATGTGGAATGCTACCTAGCATAATCTTGATCATATGTCTAATCATGGCATGAATATTAAGACATGAGTGATTCAAAGCAATAGTCTATCATTTGACATAAAAACAATAATACTTCGAGTGTACCAATAAAGCAATCATGTCTTTTCAAAACAACAAGGCCAAAGCAAGCTTATCCCTACAAAATCATACAATTTGGCCATGCTTCATCTTCGTCACACAAAATGCTACCATCATGCACAACACCGATGACGAGCCGAGCAATTGGTTCATACTTTTTAACGTGCTTCAGCTTTTTCAACCCTCACGCAATACATGAGCGCAAGCCATGGATATAGTACTATAGGTGGAATAGAATATAATGATGGAGGTTATGTGGAGAAGACAAAAAGGGAGAAAGTCTCACATCGACGTGGCTAATCAACAGGCTATGGAGATGCCCATCAATTGATGTCAACGTGAGGAGTAGGGATTGCCATGCAACGGATGCACTAGAGCTATAAGTGTATGAAAGCTCAACAAAAGAAACTAAGTGGGTGTGCATCCAACTTGCTTGCTCATGAACACCTAGGGCATTTGAGGAAGCCCATCGTTGGAATATACAAGCCAAGTTCTATAATGAAAAGTCCCACTAGTATATGAAAGTGACAACATAGGAGACAATCTATATGAAGAACATCGTGCTACTTTGAAGCACAAGTGTGGAAAAAGGATAGTAACATTGCCCCTTTTTTTCTTCTTTTTTTCTTTTTTCCCTTTTTTCTTTTTTCGGTGGGCTTCTTTGGCCCCCTTTTTTATTTAGGCTTCTTTAGCCTTTCCTTTTTTTCTTTTTTTTTTCTTTTTTTCATGGGTCAATGCTCTATAATGATGATCATCACATTTTTATTTACTTACAACTCAACATTACAACTCGATGCTAGAACAAAGATATGACTCTATATGAATGCTTCTGGCAGTGTATCGGGATGTGCAATGATCTAGCATAGCAATGACATCAAAAACGGACAAGCCATGAAAACATCATGCTAGCTATCTTACGATCATGCAAAGCAATATGAAAATGAATGCTCAAGTCATGTATATAATGATGATGGAAGTTGCATGGCAATATATCTCGGAATGGCTAAGGAAATGCCATGATAGGTAGGTATGGTGGCTGTTTTGAGGAAGATATAATGAGGCTTATGTGTGATAGAGCGTATCATATCACGGGGTTTGGATGCACTGGCGAAGTTTGCACCAACTCTCCAGGTGAGAAAGGGCAATGCACGGTACCGAAGAGGCTAACAATGATGGAAAGGTAAAAGTGCGTATAATCCATGGACTCGCATTAGTCATAAAGAACTCATATACTTATTGCAAAAGTTTATTAGCCCTCGAAGCAAAGTACTACTACGCATGCCCCTAGGGGGATAGATTGGTAAGAAAAGACCATCACTCGTCCCTGACTGCCACTCATAAGGAAGACAATCAAAGAAACACCCCATGCTTCAAATTTGTCGCACAACGGTTACCATACGTGCATGCTATGGGACTTGCAAACCTCAACACAAGTGTCTCTACAATCCACAACCACCCACTAGCATGACTCTAATATCACCACCTTTATATCGCAAAACTATTGCAAGGAATCAAACATATCATATTCAGCGATCTACAAGTTCTATGTAGGATTTTATGACTAACCATGTGATTGACCAATTCCTGTCATCTCTCTAAATAGATATAAGTGAAGAAAGAGAGTTTAATTCTTTCTTCAAAAGATATGCCCATGCTCTAACAAATATAAGTGAAGCTAAAGAGCATTCTACAAATGGCGGTTTTTCTATATGGAGAGAAACAGGCAATCCAAACTTCAAATGATATAAGTGAAGCACATGAAGCATTCTATAAAGCCACACTCAAAAGATATAAGTGAAGTGCAATGAGCATTATATAAATCAACCAAGGACTATCTCATACCAGCATGGTGCATAAAATAAAAATGAAAACTAAATGCAAAAGACGCTCCAAGACTTGCACATAATGCATGAACGAAACGAATTCAAAAACATACCGATACTTGTTGAAGAAAGAGGGGATGCCTTCCGGGGCATTCCCAAGCTTAGACGCTTGAGTCTCCTTGAATATTTACTTGGGGTGCCTCGGGCATCCCCAAGCTTCAGCTCTTGCCTCTCTTCCTTTTCCTCATATCGAGACATCCTCGATTAGACACTACATCCACACAAAACTTCAACAGAAAACTCGGTAAGATCCGTTAGTATAATAAAGCAAATCACTACTCTAAGTACTGTAGCAAACCAATTCATATTTTGTTTTTGCATTGTGTCTACTGTAACATAGCTTTTCCATGGCTTAATCCACTGATATAAATTGATAGATTCATCAAAACAAGCAAACTATGCATCAAAAACAGAATCTTCCAAAAACAGAACAGTCTGTAACAATCTGAACATGCACCATACTTATGGTACCCAAAAATTCTACCAAAATTAGGAAAAAATAAACAAGTTGTATATCAAGACAGTGCAAAAGGAATCAGAACCAATTGACGTTCCATCTAAAAATGTAAAATCGCGCATTACAGCCAAAGTTTCTATCCTGCACCGTACAAACCAACAAGCATTGTAAACATCCTAAAGGCAAACCTTGGCACATTATTTTTATAATACAATGGAATTGTACAAGGGGATAATTATTTTTGTTGAAAAGTTTCTGTAATCAAGATTTACAAAGTTTCCGTGAGCATGAACAAAGTTCAAGGAGCTGCCCCACTTCAACAATGCTTGTCTCTCTCACTTTCACTTTCCTTTTTGAAAAGTTTTTAGGTTCCCCTCTTTATTTTTTTTGTTTTTAAACTATATAAAAGCACTCAACAGAAATAAATGACTCTCTAAAACTTCTGGGTTGTCTCCCTGATACGTCTCCAACGTATCTATAATTTTTGATTGTTCCATGCTATTATATTACCTGTTTTGAATGATTATGGGCTTTATTATACACTTTTATATTACTTTTGGGACTAACCTATTAACCGGAGGACCAGCCCATATTGTTTTTTTATTGCCTGTTTTAGTATTTCGAAGAAAAGGAATATCAAACGGAGTCCAAACGGAATGAAACCTTCGGCAACGTGATTTTTTGGAAGATTATGATCCGGGAGACTTGGAGTTCACGTCAGAAGAGCCTCGAGGAGGCCACGAGATAGGAGGGCGTGCCCCCCTTACAGGGTGGCGGCCCCCTGTCTCGTGGGCCCCTCGAGCGTCCCCCAACCGACTTCTTTCGCCTATATATACCTACGTACCCTAAAACCATCAGATATCAAGATAGATCGGGAGTTCCGCCGTCGCGAGCCTCTGTAGCCACCAAAAACCTCTCGGGAGTCCGTTCCGGCACCCTGCCGGAGGGGGGAACCCATCACCGGTGGCCATCTTCATCATCCCGGCGCTCTCCATGATGAGGAGGGAGTAGTTCACCCTTGGGGCTGAGGGTATGTACCAGTAGCTATGTGTTTGATCCCTCTCTCTCATGTTCTCTCTCGTGTTCCCTCTAAGGCACGATCTTGATGTATCCCGAGCTTTGCTATTGTAGTTGGATCTTATGATGTTTCTCCCCATCTACTCTCTTGTGATGAATTGAGTTTCCCCTCTTGAAGTTATCTTATCGGATTGAGTCTTTTATGACAACACTTGATGTATGCCTTGCTGTGCTTATCTGTGGTGACAATGGGATATCGTGTTCCTCTTGATGTATGTTTTGATGAACAACTTGCGGGTTCCGCCCATGAACCTATGCATAGGGGTTGGCACACGTTCTTGACTCTCCGGTAGAAACTTTGGGGCACTCTTTGAAGTACTTTGTGTTGGTTGAATAGATGAATCTGAGATTGTGTGATGCATATCGTATAATCATGCCCACGGATACTTGAGGTGACAATGGAGTATCTAGGTGACATTAGGGTTTTGGTTGATTTGTATCTTAAGGTCTTATTCTAGTACGAACTCTTTAACAGATCGATCCGAAAGAATAACTTTGAGGTGGTTTCATACCCTACCATAATCTCTACATTTTTTCTCCGCTATTAGTGGCTTTGGGGTGACTCTTTGTTGCATGTTGAGGGCTTGTTATATGATCTATCTATGTTATTATTGTTGAGAGAACTTGCACTTGTGAAAGTATGAACCCTAGGCCTTGTTTCCTATCATTGCAATACCATTTACGCTCACTTTGACCGCTCGAAACCTTGCTGTTTTTATAATTTCAGATTACAAAAACCTATATCTACTATCTATTTTGCACTTGTATCTTCATCTCTTCGCCAAACTAGTGCACCTATACAATTTGCCATTGTATTGGGTGTGTTGGGGACACAAGAGACTCTTTGTTATTTGGTTGCAGGGTTGTTTGAGAGAGACCATCTTCATCCTACGCCTCCTACGGATTGATAAACCTTAGGTCATCCACTTGAGGGAAATTTGCTACTGTCCTACAAACCTGTGCACTTGCAGGCCCAACAACGTCTACAAGAATAAGGTTGTGTAGTAGACATCAAGCTCTTTTCTGACGTTGTGCCGGGGAGGCTAGGTAAAGGGCACTCACTCACACCCCTTCAACTAAGCTCTTTTCTGGCGCCGTTGCCGGGGAGGTTAGCGCTTGAAGGTATATCTTTAGATCTTGCAATCGAATCTTTTTGATTCTTGTTTTATCACTACTTTAGTTTATAAAAGAAAACTACAAAAAAATGGAGTTAAGTTTGTCTCATACGCTTCATCTTTTTAATATCTTTCGTGAGAATGATGCAAGGGAAAATTGTGCTCAAGTGCTAGAAGAAGAAATCTATAGAATGTCTGGTACTAGATCCTTGTATGATGAGCATGATTGCAATGTTGTTAGTATGAGTTCCTTGAATATCCATGATGCTAATGATATGCAAAGCCACAAGCTTGGGGAAGCTATGTTTGATGAATATGATATATTTTGTCCCCCAAGTTTTGATGAACAAATTTATTATGATGAAAGCATGCCTCCTATTTATGATGATATATTGATGAAAGTGGGTTTGGAAGAGTGTCAACTTTAGGAAGTAGTGATCCCACTATTTTGGAGGATGTTGAATCTTATTGTGATGAATATGAAAGTGGATTTGGAAGAGTGTCAACTTTATTTAGTGATGATCCCACTATTTCGGAAGAGGTTCCAATTGATTATGAGAACAAAGTTGCTATCTATGATGATTATTGTGATGACTTGTATTCTATTAAGAATAATGATAACCATGAAACTTGTCATCATGATTTTAGTTTTCAATTGGATTATGCCTCACATGATAATTATTTTGTTGAGTTTGCTCCCACTACTATTCATGAGAAGAATTTTTCTTATGTGGAGAGTAATAAAATTTCTATGTTAGTAGATCATGAAAAGAATGCTTTAGGTCCTGGTTATATTATTGAATTCATTCATGATGCTACTGAAAATTATTATGAGGGGGGAACATATGCTTGTAGGAATTGCAATAATATCAAGTTTCCTCTCTATGTGCTTAAAATTTTGAAGTTATGCTTGTTTTACCTTCCTATGCTAGTTGATTATTGTTCCCATAAGTTTTTTGCTCATAAAATCACTATGCATAGGAAGTGGGTTAGGCTTAAATGTGCTAGTAATATGCTTCATGATGCTCCCGTTATGTTTCAATTCTTATCTTTTATGTGAGCATCATTGCCATCATCATGCCTAGCTAGAAAGGCATTAAAGAAAAGCGCTTGTTGGGAGACAACCCAATATTTACCCTTACTGTTTTTGTGTGTCCACATGATTATGCTACTGTAGTAATCATGTTTTATAGCTTTTGTTTCAATAAAGTGCCAAGTAGAACCTTTGGGAATACTTGGGTGAAGTTTATATGATCTTGCTGTGAAAAACAGAAACTTTAGCGCTCACGAGATTAGCTGCCATTTTTTTACTAGAGAGTGATTTTAGGTTGATTCTTTTTGCAGATGATTAATAGACAAATTTCTCAGGTCCAGCAATTTATTTAATAATTTTTGGGGTTCCAGAAGTATAAATTTTATACATATTACTACAGACTGTTCTGATTTTGACAGATTCTGTTTTCTATGTGTTGTTTGCTTATTTTGATGAATCTATGAGTAGTATTGGAGGGTATGAACCATAGATAAGTTATAATAAAGTATATATTACACCAATATGAATTTAGAATGAGTTCATTACAGTACCTAAGTGGTGATTTATTTTCTTATACTAACGGAGATTACGAGTTTTGTTTTGAGTTTTGTGTGGTTGAAGTTTTCAAGTTTTGGGTAAAAGATTCGATGGACTATGGAATAAGGAGTGGAAAGAGCCTAAGCTTGGGGATTACCAAGGCAACCCAAGGTAATATTCAAGGACAACCAAGAGCCTAAGCTTGGGGATTCCCCGGAAGGCATCCCCTCTTTTGTCTTCGTTCATCGGTAACTTTACTTGGAGCTATATTTTTATTCACCACATGATATGTGTTTTGCTTGGAGAGTCATTTTCTTTTGTTAGTGTTTGCTTGATGTTAGTTAGAATAAAGTTTTTCATCTTTAAGTTTCAATAAAAAAATCAAGGATGGCCTTTGCCATGCTTATTTTGCAATTATACATGTTGCTGTTTGAAAACAGAAAGTTTACCGCTGTTGCAAAAATTCCCTAGAAAAGTCAGAGAATGGTATAACGTTGAATCTTTTTGCATATTAAGCTCTGATAAATTTATTACAGTGGGAATTTTAGTTCACAATTTTTGGAGTCAGGGAAGTATTGATACTCTTGCATTCTTTATAGACTGTACTGTTTTGGCAGATTGCTGTTATGGTTGCATTGTTTGCATATGTTTGCTTGTTTAATGATTCTATTTGATGATAGGAGTATTAAATATACAGAGGCATTTAGTATGCAATGTTGAATAATTACTTAAGTGATTTGTTACAGTAGAAAATGATAAGGTTTTGCATTGGTTTATACTAACCTATCTCACGAGTTCTTGTTGAGTTTGTTGTGAATGAAGCTTTTGATAAAAAGAAAAACCATGCTATGAGAGGAATTAAGGAGACACAAAAGTTCAAGCTTGGGGATGCCCAAGGCACCCCAAGATAATATTTCAAGAAGTCTCAAGCATCTAAGCTTGGGGATGCCCCGGTAGGCATCCCACCTTTCTTCTTCAACAATCATCGGTTAGTATCGGTTGAGCCTAAGTTTTTGCTTCTTCACATGAGTTGTGCTATCCTTGCATTGTCATTTTATTTTGTTTTTCTTGCTGCTTGAATACGATACCAAGATCTGAAATTCTTAAATGTTAGAGAGTCTTCACATAGTTGCACAATTATTTGACTACTCATTGATCTTTACTTATATCTTTTTGGAGTAGTTTGTCATTTGCTCTAGCACTTCACTTATATCCTTTAGAGCACAATGGTGATTCTATTTTGTAGAAATTAATGAACTCTCATGCTTCACTTATATTATTTTGAGAGTCTTAAACAGCATGGTAATTTGAATGAAAACTATCATAGGAAGTGAATTGGATGCTATGATCAATTTGATACTTGATAATTGTTTTGAGATATGGAGGTAGTGATATTAAAGTCATGCTAGTTGGGTGATTATGAACTTAAAGAATGCTTGTGTTGAAGTTTGTGATTCTCGTAGCATGCACGTATGGTGAACCGCTTTGTGATGAAGTTGGAGCACAATTTTATTTATTGATTGTCTTCCTTATGAGTGGCGGTCGGGGATGAGCGATGGTCTTTTCCTACCAATCTATCCCCCTAGGAGCATGCACGTAGTGCTTTGGTTTTTGATGACTTCTAGATTTTTGCAACAAGTACATGAGTTCTTTTAACTAATGTTGAGTCCATGGATTATACGCACCTCACCCTTCCATTATTGCTAGCCTCTCTTGTGCCGCGCAACTTTCGCCGGTACTATACACCCACCATACTCCTTCCTCAAAACAGCCACCATACCTACCTATTTTGGCATTTCCATAGCCATTCCGAGATATATTGCCATGCAACTTTCCACCGTTCCATTCATATGACACGCATTACTTTTGTCATATTGCTCTTTGCATGATCATGTAGTTGACATCGTATTTGTGGCAAGGCCACTTTCATAATTTTTATACATGTCGCTCTTGATTCATTGCATATCTCGGTACACCGCCGGAGGCATTCATATAGAGTCATATCTTGTTCTAGCTTTGAGTTGTAAATCCTTAAAAGTGTGATGATCTTCATTATTCGAGCATTGTCCTCGTGAGGAAAGGATGATGAAGGCTATGATTCCCCCACAAGTCGGGATGAGACTTCGGACTTTACAATGAGAAAAGAAAAAATGAGAAAGGCCAAAAAGAAAAAAAAGGCCAAAGAAAGAAAAAAAAGAGAAAAAGAGAAAAGGAAAAAAAGAGAGAGAAATAAAAAAATAAAATGAGAGAAAAAAAGAGAAGGGACAATGCTACTATCTCTTTTTCCACACTTGTGCTTTAAAGTAGCACCATGATCTTCATGATAGAGAGTCTCATATGTTGTCACTTTCATATACTAGTGGGAATTTCTCATTATAGAACTTGGCTTGTATATTCCAATGATGGGCTTCCTCAAAAGTGCCCTAGGTCTTCGTGAGCAAGCAAGTTGGATGCACACCCACTTAGTTTCTTTTGTTGAGCTTTCATATATTTATAGCTCTAGTGCATCCGTTGCATGGCAATCCCTACTCACTCATATTGATATCTATTAATGGGCATCTCCATAGCCCGTTGATACGCCTAGTTGATGTGAGACTATCTTCTCCTTTTTTGTCTTCTCCACAACCACCATTCTATTCCACATATAGTGTTATGTCCATGGCTCACGCTCATGTATTGCATGAAAGTTCAAAAAGTTTGAGATTACTAAAGTATGAAACAATTGCTTGGCTTGTCATCGGGGTTGTGCATGATTAAATACTTTGTGTGATGAAGCTAGAGCAGCAGCCAGACTATATGATTTTGTAGGGATAACTTTCTTTAGCCATGTTATTTTGAGAAGACATGATTACTTTGATTAGTATACTTGAAGTATCACCATTTTCATATCAACATGAACTTTTATTTTGACTCATTTGGATCTGAACATTCATGCCACAATAAAGAAAATTACTTTGAGAATCATGCTAGGTAGCATTCCACATCAAAAATTCTGTTTTTATCATTTACCTACTCGAGGACAAGCAGGAATTAAGCTTGGGGATGCTTGATACGTCTCCAACGTATCTATAATTTTTTATTGTTCCATGCTATTATATTACCTGTTTTGAATGATTATGGGCTTTATTATACACTTTTATATTACTTTTGGGACTAACCTATTAACCGGAGGCCCAGCCCATATTGTTGTTTTATTGCCTGTTTCAGTATTTCGAAGAAAAGGAATATCAAACGGAGTCCAAACGGAATGAAACCTTCGGCAACGTGATTTTTTGGAAGATTATGATCCGGGAGACTTGGAGTTCATGTTATAAGAGCCTCGAGGAGGCCACGAGATAGGAGGGCGCGCCCCCCTTACAGGGTGGCGGCCCCCTGTCTCGTGGGCCCCTCGAGCGTCCCCCGACCGACTTCTTTCGCCTATATATACCTACGTACCCTAAAACCATCAGATATCAAGATAGATCAGGAGTTCCGCCGCCGCAAGCCTCTATAGCCACCAAAAACCTCTCGGGAGTCTGTTCCAGCACCCTGCCGGAGGGGGAACCCATCACCGGTGGCCATCTTCATCATCCCGGTGCTCTCCATGACGAGGAGGGAGTAGTTCACCCTCGGGGCTGAGGGTATGTACCAGTAGCTATGTGTTTGATCCCTCTCTCTCGTGTTCTCTCTCGTGTTCCCTGTATGGCACGATCTTGATGTATCCCGAGCTTTGCTATTGTAGTTGGATCTTATGATGTTTCTCCCCCTCTACTCTCTTGTGATGAATTGAGTTTCCCCTCTTGAAATTATCTTATCGGATTGAGTCTTTTATGAGAACACTTGATGTATGTCTTGCCGTGCTTATCTGTGGTGACAATGGGATATCATGTGCCTCTTGATGTATGTTTTGGTGACCAACTTGCGGGTTCCGCCCATGAACCTATGCATAGGGGTTGGCACACGTTCTTGACTCTCCGGTAGAAACTTTGGGGCACTCTTTGAAGTACTTTGTGTTGGTTGAATAGATGAATCTGAGATTGTGTGATGCATATCGTATAATCATGCCCACGGATACTTGAGGTGACAATGGAGTATCTAGGTGACATTAGGGTTTTGGTTGATTTGTGTCTTAAGGTGTTATTCTAGTACGAACTCTTTAATAGATCGATCCGAAAGAATAAATTTGAGGTGGTTTCGTACCCTACCATAATCTCTACGTTTGTTCTCGGCTATTAGTGGCTTTGGAGTGACTCTTTGTTGCATGTTGAGGGCTTGTTATATGATCTATCTATGTTATTATTGTTGAGAGAACTTGCACTAGTGAAAGTATGAACCCTAGGCTTTGTTTCCTATCATTGCAATACCGTTTACGCTCACTTTTATCGCTTGCTACCTTGCTGTCTTTATAATTTTAGATTAAAAAAACCTATATCTACTATCTATTTTGCACTTGTATCTTCATCTCTTCGCCGAACTAGTGCACCTATACAATTTGCCATTGTATTGGGTGTGTTGGGGACACAAGAGACACTTTGTTATTTGGTTGCAGGGTTGTTTGAGAGAGACCATCTTCATCCTACGCCTCCTACGGATTGATAAACATTAGGTCATCCACTTGAGGGAAATTTGCTACTATCCTACAAACATGTGCACTTGCAGGCCCAACAATGTCTACCTGAAGAAGGTTGTGTAGTAGACATCACTCCGTGACAGCGCTTTCTTTAAAGCCATTAAGCTAGTCATTTAGTGCTCAAGTAATGAATCCACCCGGATCCCAAGGTATGTCAAAGCCAATTTTAATTAACAATGATTTGTAATTTAGTAGTGAGCACAAAGTAACATATATCAAGCAATGACGAAGTCTAACTCTCTTCCTATGCATCGGCATGTCATAAAAGAACAATTCATGCACACATAGTAAAGGCCAATCCATAGTATATGCAGTTTCTTGCAATTTGATAGTATGGGAAACATAGAAAGGTGGAGAAATAGTTCCTCTCTCATAATAATTGCAAGTAGGAGGAGCAAGCACATGCATATTACATTCATCAAAATCATCGTGTGCAATGGTAAAAGGCAACCCATCAATATAATCCTTAATAAGCACAAACTTCTCCGATATAGTGTAGTTTGGAGAATTCAAAAAGATAATAGGACTATCATGTGTGGGTGCAATAGCAACAATTTCATGTTTAACATAAGGAACTATAGCAAGTTCATCTCCATAAGCATAATTCATATTGGCATCTTGGCCACAAGCATAGCAAGCATCATCAAAAGGGGATATTTCAAGAGAATCAACGAGATCATAACAATCATCATAGCAATCATCCTTCGGTAAGCACGAAGGGAAATTAAACAATGTATGAGTTGAAGAGTTACTCTCATTAGAATGTGGGCACGGGTAGCTAATCCGCTCTTCCTCCTTTTGTTCTTCGCTCTCCTCATCATCTTTTTCATCCAATGAGCTCACAGTTTCATCAATTTCTTCTTCCATAGCTTCCTGCAAAATATTAATCTCTTCTTGGACAGCGGAGAATTTCTCAATATATGGTTTAACATAGGCATTAGAAGCATAATTATCATAACAATATTCAAGTATGGCAAAACTTTCAGATTTGTAAAGAGTAGCATCATACTTTTCAATCAAAGAAGCAATTTCAAAAGCACCCTTAAAAGCAACGAATTCTTCAATTTGTTGAACATCATAGTAATTATAAACACCCTTAGCATACGAAGATACAATTCCATTATCAAACTCACATTGGTAGGGAAGGTGTTTCTTAGGGTTTCCAGAACAACAAGTAACATCATATATTTCACATAAATTCCAAGCATAGCATTGCAAACATTGAATTTGATCCCATAATAGTTTCCCTTTTTCAGATATACGGTGTCGCACATAACAAGCATGCTCATCTAAAGATTTGCCCTCAACTAAGCTAGTTGGGGTTTCAGCACGAGCACATAGGGATCAAAGATGATCCAAGTAAAAAGCTTCAGTAGTGTGATAGATTTTGAGTGGTTCTTCAACCATTGGAGCAGTAGGTACAACTAATTTTTTTGGTATTTTTCATTTCCTACCCATGAATAAAGATAGAAAACAACTAAGAACAGCAAATAAAAATTACTTAGTGATAAAGAAAACAAGCACACACGAGAATATTCACCCCACGCTATGACTCCCCGGCAACGGCGCCAGAAAAAGGTCTTGATAACCCACAAGTGTAGGGGATCGCAATAGTTTTCGATAAGTAAGAGTGTCAAACCCAACGAGGAGCTAAAGGTAGAATAAATATTCCCTCAAGTTCTATCAACCACCGATACAACTCTACGCACGCTTGACGTTCGCTTTACCTTGAACAAGTATGAAACGAGAAGTACTTTGTAGGAGTGATAGGATAGGTTTGCAAGAAAATAAAGAGCACATAAACAAAAAGTAGGGGTTGTTTAGATAAAGAAGCAATAAAGTAAATATAGCGAGTGTGGAAAAGTGGTGGTAGGAGTTGTGAAATTGCCCCTAAGCAATTGACTACGTTACTAGACCGGTAATCACTATTGCAATCTTATTTGAGGGAGAGGCATAAGCTAACATACTTTCTCTTCTTGGATAATATGCACTTATGATTGGAACTCTAGCAAGCATCCGCAACTACTAAAGATTCATTAAGGTAAAACCCAACCATAGCATTAAAGCATCAAGTCCCCTTTATCCCATACGCAACAATCTACTTACTCGGGTTTGTGTTTCAATCACTCACGCAACCCACTATAAGCGAATCATGAACGCATTGCAACACCCTACAGCGGGGATCCCTCACGCTTGTGCGACACGGAGGGCACCATAGGACAGCACCAATAATAAAACATGCAACTCAAACCAATCATAGCAATTCATCAATCACCGATAGGACAACGAAAATCTACTCAGACATCATAGGATGGCAACACATCATTGGAAAATAATATGAAGCATAAAGCACCATGTTCAAGTAGAGGGTACAGCGGGATGCGGGAGAGTGGACCGCTGAATATAGAAGGGGGAAGGTGATGGAGATGTTGGTGAAGATGATGGAGGTGTTGGTGAAGATCGCGGTGATGATGATGGCCCCCGGCAGCGTTCCGGCGCCACCGGAAGCATGGGGGGAGAGCCTCCCTTCTTCTTCTTCTTCCTTGACCTCCTCCCTAGATGGGAGAAGGGTTTCCCCTCTGGTCCTTGGCTCCCATGTCTTGGGAGGGGCGAGAGCCCCTCCGAGATTGGATCTATCTCTCTGTTTCTGCGTTCTCTGATTCTACCCCTTCACCGTTTCCTTTATATCTGGAGATCCGTAACTCCGATTGGGGTGAATCTTTCGCCCAGATCTTTCTCATAAATTAGCTTTCTTGCACCAAAAGAAGAGCGTCAACCGCCTTATGGGTGGCCCACGAGAGCCCAGGGCGCGCCTGCCTCCCTGGGGCGCGGCCCCCTATCTCGTGGCCGCCCCAGACACTGTTTCGCGTTGATTTTACTTTCCAAGAATCATAAATATTCCAAAAAAAATCTCCGTCCATTTTTATCCCGTTTGGACTCCGTTTGATATTGGGTTTCTGCGAAACAAAAAACATGCAATAGACAGGAACTTGCACTGGGCACTGGATCAATATGTTAGTCCCAAAAAATAGTATAAAAAGTTGCCAAAAGTATATAAAAGTTGAATAATATTGGCATGGAACAATCAAAAATTATAGATACGACAGAGACGTATCACTCTTCTCCAATATTCTGTTTGCATACTACAAGAGAAACAAGCAGACACATCACAGGTTTAGCTTGTAGTATATGAAACTCATTTTGGTAAACCGGTTCAGTAGTAAGGTGGACAGGATAACAGCATGAAACAAACATATATCTATGTACTATGGTCATTGTATTGTCCATATCATTCTAGTTTATGTTCCCTAATCAAGATAGAGACACAGTTCAACTCATATATTTTTAAGACACAGCAGCATAGACATAATATAAGTGTGAGAAACTACACAGCATTGACAGCACTTGTAATGTGCATCACATGAGAACATAAACTAGTTAAAGAAATCAACATAGAGCAAGAAGTTAGAACAACAATCCAGTTAAAGAAATAGGTTTAAAACATACTTGTTGCGCCATTGGAGTTTCAATTGGATCCTTCAAATTCGAAAGTAGTTGGTATGAGTAAATACAGTGATGCAACAGCAAAGGAGTATGGACCATAGCTACAGAATCTGACCTGAGAACAGTTGCTCTTTTGCTTTAAACGTGGAGTTTGGGTTAGTTGTGGTGGTCTTCGTGCTTTGGGCACTGTAGTAGCTTTACAAACTGCTTGTGTGGGGGTACTCTGTGGTGGACATGGTGCTTTGTCAACTAGAAGTGGGTTACTATCCGCTGGGGTTGCGGTTAGATGGGTTGTGGCTGGTTCTTTGCCCAACGGTGTAAGTGTGCAATCTGGAAGAGTCTTGATTATGTGTGGTGGGGCTAGTTTGTGGGCCAGTACAACCATGGTTCTATCTGCATCGACGGGTAGCACTATCTTTTATGAAGAACGGGTTTTTGCTCCCTTAGATACTGCCATCACCCCCTCCAATTCAAATGGCTGATAAACAAGAAAAGAAATTGAACGTACATACATTGTATAATAGACAAATGTGGTAATTCACATATATGTTGTCTAACCAAACAGGAAAGCATGACACAATTTCACATATATGATGCCTAACTAAACATGATAGCATGACACAGTTTCAGATATATGATGGATAACTTAACGGGATATAATGACATAATTCAACATATGATGAGTACCTAAACAGGATGACATGACAAAACTATATGATGTCTTTCTAAAATAGGTTGGGATGAAATAATTCACATACATGTTTTCTAAGTATACAGGATGGCATGATATAATTGACATAATTGATTCATATACTAAGCAGCTGGCACTTGCATGTATGATCTCTAAACTAAGCAGATAGAATTCAATATTGTGCATATGATGTCTAAACTAAGCAATGCAAGACACCATATGCATCATACGAGAAATATAAACATTGCAACTTAGAGCATACACCTCAGGTGGGATATAGGACTGGTCATCTGTCTCTGAATCCTCCTCTGAGGAGCTCCCTGTAACCATCGAGATATATGCTTCAACAGGTACCATTGCCTGCTCTGAAGACCTTGTTTTTACTCCAGATTTTTCCATAACCGGCTCAAATGGCTGATACACATGAAGAGTAGTTCAATATACACAGATTGTCGACAAATGGAATACGTAATGAAAAAAAAGATGGCATGAGATAATTCACATATATGATGCTTGGCTCCATGGCGGTGCATAATTCACATATATGATAACTGGCTGAAAAACATGGCATTGCATAATTCACATATCTGATATAGAAAGCAAACAAGAGGCATTCACACAAAGCATGTCTAATCTAAGCAGATAGCATGGTAATGCAAGACACCATATGCATGATAAGAGCAATATAACCCAGCCAAGTTAGAGCATGCACCTCTGGGGGGGATACGACTGGTCATCTGTCTCTGAATCCTCCTCTGAGGAGCTATCTGTAACCAGCAAGAAATCTGCATCGACAGGTAGCACTGACTGCTCAGAAGACCTTGTTTTCACTCCAAATTTTCCCATGACCGACTCAAATGGCTGATGCACAGGAAGAGTAGATGAATGTATAAACATTGTTGGCAAATGGAATACATTATGGAAAAAATATGGCACGATACAATTCACATATACGATGACTGGCTAAACAGGATGGCATTGCATGATTCACGTATATGATGCCTGGCTAAAGAAGATGGCATTGCATAATTCCCATATACTCCCTCTGTTCCTAAATATTTATCTTTTTAGAGATTTCAAATGGACTACCACATATGGATGTATATAGACATATTTTAGAGTGTAGATTCACTCATTTTGTTCCGTATGTAGTCACTTGTTGAAATCTCAAAAAAGATAAATATTTAGGAATGGTGGGAGTATGATATAGAAACCAAACAGGTGGCATTCACACAAAGCAAATCTAAACTAAGCTGATGGCATATAAGGTGTATAATGTAAGCAATGCAAGGCGCCATATGCATGACATGACCAACATCAGCATGCCAGGTTAGAGCAAACACCTCAGGTGGTAAACAAGCATGGTCGGCTCCTTCTGAATCTCCATCTGAACAGTTATCTTCCTCTGGAATACAATCCGGAAATGTAGGAGGGGGCCACTTCGCCCACCATGGAGCGGCATCTGCATGACATTATATTCCCACGCAACGGTCTTCTCTTTTTCTCTACATGTTCAGTACGATTGTGTAGAATATCTGACATGCATAATAAAAAATAGTTAGATTTTGTAAGGCCTAAGGAATGCATGCAAAAATCAAGACTGATGGTAACAAACGAGTGGATGGATCCAAAACTAATGATAGCAGGTAGATTATAGCTTTAGTTTAAAAAGATAGACAATGGATCATCTATTGTTTGTTGCCCACCCAACATGAACCACATAGAAGACCCCAGATGAACCAGATAGTAGACATATACTATTCGTTGCTAGCTTGATATGAGACCCATGGGAAATTCAAAACTCAAGATTGAACAATAAAGTAGCAGGTAATAATAACCGATGTATAACGTAAGAAAACACGAAAGACTGCGACCTCTCTTCCGGAACTATGTAGTCCTCAGGTTCATCTGCTCAGTCGATGATGGTAATGCAGTTGGCGTGGCTGCCGTCAACAGGGAAGATGATCTGAGCCAGCGAAAGAAAGTCTACAGGGGGGATCTCTGTTGCAGTGAACGCTTCTGTCGATGGTGCACCTCAGGTGGGGTGGATGACGGCACGGCAGGAGCAGGACATAACACATAGAGTTTTCTTTGACGCCTATCTGAAAATAAAGTAAATTTGTAAGGGCTCCTTAGAATTGGAGGATTCTATAAACGCAGGGACAGGAAAAACACAGGAATAGGATAGGAATGCACGTGTAAAACAAAGCATTTGGAAACATAGGATTTCAGTCAACCTGGGTGTTTGGCTCACATGAATTGGAAGAACACATGAATGGAGAAACAAAGTGATGCGACGAGTGTACAACCTCTTTGGCATAGCCTTGTGGACCTTAGCATCATTGGGTTGGACGTGGAGGATGGTGATGATGCTGGTGTGACTGTCGGAGGCGGGGAAGAAGATCTGAGGCCTCTGGAAACGGCACCGAGGGTACTGCTCCACTGTGATGTACGGTTCCGTTGTTAGAGCAGCTCTGCTAAGGTGTACGGCGACGAGGCTGAAGCATGACAAGACAGACAACGTTAATCTGAAGTGGGACCCTAATATCATCTACAATAGATGATGTAAAATACATCACCAAAAAGTGCTAGATGTAAAACGCATCAGCCGCGCCACGGCCGCTCCGACAGATGTTGTAAGTACTGTTCACTCTGAACTTAACTGAAGAAAATGAACTTTACAATCGAAACTAAATTTTACTGTCGAAACTGATTGAACTAGTAACAGAGCATTGCAATAGATGTTTAGGGCGTTCGAGCACTAGTAGCAGAGAAGCAGTGATCTAAATCAGCAGACGCTCGAGCAGGGAACGCACTAGCAGAGAGCAAGTCGTGCAGTAGCACCGCGAGCGAGTGCTAAAGCAGCAACTCCTATAGCTGCCGGAGGTCATGCAGTAGCAGTGCAAGCGAGAACAAGAGCAAAGTAGCAGCACGAACGAAAGTAGGAGCGGTTCAGCAGCGCGACCGACAGCAAGAACAGAGCCGCAGCACGAGCGAGAGCCGGAGCAGTTGCAGCTACTGCCATTGTGGAAGTCGCCGCCGAGGAAGCAACAACATGGGGGAGAGACACCATGGACGATGTGGCCGGCGACGACGCCGTCGATGGAGACCCGCCATGTCTGCTCGGTATCAAGCACCGGCAGACCCGTGAGATCGAATAAAAGATAAAATGCAGCGGTGAGTGCAGAACCTCCTTGGTGGCGCCGAGTTGGCCTCGGCTTCCAAGGAGAAATTGGTGAGGGTGCTGCGGTTCTGGTGGGGCAGGTCAAGACGGTGCTGTGAGGATTGAGGTGGCGTGATAGACGACGCGAATGTCGGGGTAGCTCCTTGGAGGTGGAGGACGGGTTGGCTCATCCGGCGGGACGATGAGATCGACAACGGATCCTCATCCGGTGCCATGGATGAGGGCGGCGAGCTGTTGCGGTGGACGACGTAGTCGGGGAAGAGTCTCCAGCTGGGCGGCGATCCAGAGGCCGACGGAGGAGCGTGGGGTTTCGCGGGTTTTGGCGGCCTCGGTGTACAAATGGGGGCGAAGGGGGAGGGGGAGCCAAGCTTAGGGACGCGCTTGCCCGAAATGTAGGGTAAGTTACCAGCATACCCCCACCATTTTTGACACTGCGACGTGGAGCTTCATTTCCGGCTGAGGAGTAGAAGGGGGATTTCGCGTGTCTGGGCTGCGGGAGCGATTTCGGATGAGGAGGGAATTCTCGCGCGCGTCCAAATTTCGGGATAACAAGGCGCAGCGCGGGTTGAAGAGGCGGGAGTTTCAAAGTAGGTGAGACAAAAGATACTCGAGCTTGAAAATTTCGGGATAACAAGGTGCGAATTCCTTGTTCGGCAGAACAAACTTAACGTGTAAAAAACAATTCGTACAAGACACAAGAGAGTCATGTCCCCTTTTACTATATTGCTATAGATGCCATTGAAAAAACTACAAGAAAAATGTAAAAAATATCGGGAGAATAAGATTACCCTGCACAGTACCAAATCGATTCGCACTTCCCTCAACAACAACAAAAAACAAATCAATTCCCACCAAAGAAAGAGTAATGTACCTTTTTATATGATTACAGATCCCATGATCTCGAATTTCAATTTTTGAATCCACGTTATGTTGAATTCGAATATATCGTTAGGTGACCTTGCGGTTTATAATTGATGTAGTTGTACATTTTGATCTTCCATCATATATGAACATTTTACTCCACCATGTGAACATATATATTGTCGTCTACCATATGGACTTAATTTGAATCAATTTTCCTTATTTGAATACAATTGTTGTCAAGTTATACAATAATTTAAATATTATCTTGATAACAAAAAACATGCATATAGCAGTAATCATATTTCACTATGAACTACATGTACCATACGCTCTCCAATTCAAATATTTGTATCCATTTTATGTTGAATTAAAATCATAGTACATTATTGGTCTAGGTAGCAAGATGTTCGGGATAATCTAAACCATGTTTTCATATGTATAATTTTTGGCTGAATTGGGACAAGTTTTGGTATAAGCTTCTTGCAAAACCGGAGATTCTCTCAACAAGCCTCGTGGTTCCGAGAGGGAACATGTCACCTTTGTGTGCGAAACGATATACGCTGCCTCCCCCCTAATTTTATTTACAGAGGCAACATAGAACTATATGAGTGCCCTGTTAAATTTTGGAATTATATCGGGTTCATTTGGCCTTTTTATACATTAATTGAGTTTCTGGACTTTTAATGTGCATAATCTAAATATGAATTGCATGCACATGCTCCGGTGCACCAAAGTGGGTTGAAAAATCACATGTGTGTCCTTGGTTGAATTTCTAGGTCCCATGGAAGAAATGAGAATGAAATTCAAACATCTGGGCGTCATGACTCGGCCGAGAACATCAAGAAACTTAGATTTTAAATTCATGTAAATCCAAAACTCGCCTGGAAATCATGAAACTTGGCATGGTGTCATGTCATGGCACTAGCATGTTGTGGTAAAAAATTGGGCCGATTTGGAAGCTCGTGGTTCTAAGAGGGAACGTGCCACCTTTGAGTGTGAAATGATATACGTTACCCCCCCCCCCTTGAGTTTCTTAACAAAGGCAACATAGAACTACATTAGTGCCCTATTAAATTTTGGAATTATTCTAGGTTCGTTTGTCGTTTTTATACATTAATTGAGTTTCTGGTCATTTAATGTGCATAAGTCAAATTTGAAGTACAAGCACATGCTCTCATGCACCGAAGTTGGTTGAAAAATCACATTTGTGTCCTCGGGTGAATTTCTAGGTCCCATGCAAGAAACGAGAATAAAATTAAAACATCTAGGCATCGTGGCTCGGCCGAGAACATTGAGCAACTTGGTTTTAAAATTCTTGTAAATCCAAAACACGTCTGAAAACCATGAAACTTGGCATAGATGTCATGTCATGGTACTACCATGTTGTGGTAAAAAAATTGGCCGAATAGGAACAGATTTTGGTATAAGCTTCTTGCAAACCAAAGCTTCTCTCAAGAAGGCTCGTGGTTCTGAGAGGGAACGTGTCACCTTTGAGTGCGAAACGATATACGTTGTCCCCCTTGAGTTTATTTACAAAGGAAACATAGAACTACATGAGTGTCATGTTAAATTTTGGAATTATTTCGGCTTCGTTTGGCCTTATTTACACATTAATTGAGTTTTTGGTCATTTAATGTGCATAATTCAAATTTGAACTACAAGCACATGCTCCCGTGCACCAAAGTTGGTTGAAAAATCACATTTGTTTCCTCGGGTGAATTTCTAGGTCCCATGCAAAAAATGACAATAAAATTCAAACATCTGGGCATCGTGGCTCGGTCGAGAACATTGAGAAACTTGGTTTTAAAATCATGAAACTTGGCATGGTGTCATGTCATTGTAGTACCATGACGTGGTAAAAAAATTGGCCGAATAGGAACAAATTTTGGTATAAGCTTCTTGCAAATTGAAGCTTCTCTCAAGAAGGCTCGTGGTTCTGGGAGGGAACGTGTCACC
Organism: Triticum aestivum; assembly: GCF_018294505.1. Classification (NCBI taxonomy): domain Eukaryota; kingdom Viridiplantae; phylum Streptophyta; class Magnoliopsida; order Poales; family Poaceae; genus Triticum; species Triticum aestivum. The sequence goes on from NC_057804.1 coordinate 461,700,098, forward strand.
TTTGTGTGCATAATTCAAATTTGAAATACAAGCACATGTTCCAGTGCACCAAAGTTGGTTGAAAAATCACATGTGTGTCCTTGGGTAAATTTCTAGGTTCCATGCAAGAAATGGGAATGAAATTCAAAATTCTGGGCGTCGTGGCTGGGTTGGAAACATTGAGAAACTTAGTTTTTTAATTCCTGTAGATCCAAAACACGCATGAAAATAATGAAACATGGCTTGGTGCCATGACATGGCACCAACATGCTGTGGTAATTTTGAAGTCCGATTTGCAAAGGCGCACACATTAACAATCAACAAAGTCATTTTGGAACAAGTGTTGTCACGTTACAATCGGAAACACAAGTATTATTGAAACCGTGGGCGTTCTACTTACTAGTACCATTTACGTGCCGCCGCGCGTCCACATTTTTTATTATCTAGGAGGCACCGTGCAGGGTAGCTATTTAAGTACGAGAGGCGTGCGATCAGACCCCTGCGCGTGCTTATCGAAGGAGAGCCCTTTGACCTCCATCTGCCATCCACCTCTCTCCCAAGGTCTCCATTAATGGTGACCGAACCTCTATTTAATGGCGTGGCTATGTCTCATTCGACTGAGATTTAAGAGAGAAAAAAGAAAATCTGAAAGCACGGATCTTGATGTAAGATCCGACGGACCTATATAGCATCTACCGCGACTTATAGCAAGACTGATGAATATATAAGGACGATTAATTGCCTTATATAATTAGAAAGATAATTTAAAAAGCCACATGCGGCTACGCCCGAAATACACAAGGGCAAAAGAAGAAGGAAGACAAGGATCTGGCTCGTTGATCTCTACTTTCTTGATGCATTGCTGCAGGCCACGGGAACTAGTCTCTGCGGCGAGCGGTGATGAGCTCTTTCGTGTCCTCAAGACGCTGCTTGAGAACATCCACGGATTCCTCCACCAGCCTTTGGCGCTCGTTGAGGAGCATGTCATTCTCGTCCATAAGTTTCTTGACGATGATGCCGGTCCTCTTCAACAAGGCACTGGTCTCCTCCTGCCGGTCTGCACTTCGGACGATCTTCTCCCTCAGCAGGTTGCGCTCAGCCCGGAGCCTCTCATTGCCCTCCCTTAGTTGTCGGATGATGCCGGTAGCCTTTTCAAACGAGGCTTTCATGTTGTCCTGCAACCTCGCCCAGCCGGAGATCTGATCCATCTGGCTATGGACGATCGCATGCATGCGCCTGTAACAGTCGTCGCCTGCCCGCGAGAAATTTTCCCAGGCCACCATAGCGCGGCGGGACATCTTTGCTACATTCGCGGCACGGCGGGACATCTCTGCTGCTTCCGCGGAGCGGTTGGACCAGTCTGCTGCATCGGCGGCGCGGCGGGACCTCCATGCTGCTTCAGCGGTGCGGCGGGACCTCTGTGCTGCTACTTCCCTGCGGCGGGACATGTCGGCTGCTCTCGCAGTAAGGCAGGACATCTCTCGTGCTTCCGCTTCCATGCTCGCCTCTCCCCGGTGGCAATCTCTCGACCCAGAACTCACGCTGGCCATGGCAGACGCAAGGGAAGGATGCTGAATGACTTGTTTGTTTTTCTGGATGAGGAGTTGAGGAGGAATGTGCAGTCATCTTGGCATACTAGTATTTATAAGCGAGTACTAATATGCTCCTAAGTGGGAAACCGTTTAGGTTGTGATCGGTGTGAACAGGTTTGCAATTCAATATAGCATGGTACTAATATGCTCCTAAGTGGGAAACCATTTAGGTTGTGATCTGTGTGAACAGGTTTGCAATTCAATATAGCGTGGAGTAATTTGGAATGTGACGAGACGCAAGCTCAAAATTTATTGACGGTTCTAGTTTCGAAGTGTGGCACTATTCCCGGATGGAGTTAGTTCTTTTTCTACTCCCTCCTTTCTAGTTTTATAGGGCTTATCTCAAAATTTTAGTTTTTCCATTTTATAAGGCTCAATTTGGTTGTTCCCCAACACATGTTCAGATTCCAAGGTGCATTAAATCATTGCATGCAAGTATTAAGAGAAAATTGACCAATGCATGTACTTTATGCATGCATGCATTGCAATTAATGCATTGATAAACATAATTTTTTTGAGAAAAACAAGAGCATTAATTAGGTGCTTTTGCAAACTACAAAAAATATTCCACCACTCACCATCTTGGTTGGTGAGATTTTTGAATTAAGCCCTATAAACCGGAAAGGAGGGAGTACTGCTGTGTACGTGCAATAACTGGCACCATCGTATACATATCTTACGGTTAATGGGGCGTTCGACAGGAATAGCCGCATGGTGAGCTCTAGGCTAGTCTTTTTTTCAGATGCATTAAACCTATCTCTCGGGACTTCTCGCACGCACCATGGTTCCACCCACAAAAACTTGTACTCTGAGTTTAGGAGTACGTTATACAAGAAGAGAAGAGGTGCACGCACACACTCGTCCTCTCACACACGCGTCTGTTTTTTCTCGAAAAGGAGGATGATGACCCCGGGCCTCTGCATCTGGGAGTCACACACGCATCTGTAGCTACGAATTGTAGTGTTCTCAACCATCCGATTGGCTCTATCATGGATGTACCTATATACTAAAACATGTCTAGATACATCTATATTTTAACAAATGGAAGGCATGTATTGTGGAACAGATGGAGTGCTTGTCATCAAAATGGATAAAAAGGGACGTATCTAGAACTAAAATACGTCTACATACATCTCCTTTTATCCATTATGATGACAGGTAGTACTTCTTACCCAAAGGAACTTTATATCCAACAGACACAAAATATCCGTTCGACTGTTGGAAATTACTGATCTGATGTCGAAGTAATTGCTGCATCGCCACCAAAACCCACCATTTCTTAAGCTAAAGTAGACCAAGGTAATTCCTATATTAGCATATTACTAAGATAAATAGAAGGCACTGTAGAAACATTTAGGACGTGAGCTTGTCAATCTGAATGTGGAGGGACACCAGCTTAGCCCTGCCAGCAGCTTGGGGGGAACTGTCAAGAAGGTCAGCTCCTGCACGTCTATGTCGCCGGGATCCTTGCTGCTTGGCACCTCCATTTCCACCTTGACGGCGTCGGTCGTGCCTTTGGGCTCCCCCGGCGGGCCGTTCGCCCACAGCTTGGCCACGTAGTGCGGCATTGGGGACGCCCCCGCTCTGATGCAGACGACCGACACGGCGATAGGCGCGCCGATGTCGAACACGCCGCCGACCAAGAAAAATGCGTGACCGTCCTCCTCCGCGAACAGCAAGAGCCGTGGCTCCGACAGTGGCACTTGCAGCTGGAGCACCTTGCGGTACTGGATCCAGTGCACGGGCATGGGATGCGTGGTGCTGATGTGGTGGTAGAGCAGCGGCGGTGGGCCTTCGTAGCCGCAGACGGGCACGGGGCATTTTTAGGGCGCGAGCGGACACACGCTCTGGTGATCGGTGAGCTTGTGGTAAGTGACGTAGATCCCACAGCCTTCGTGCGGGCACTCCACCCTCACCAATGAAAGGACGGAGTCCACAGTGTTCCGCACATCGAAGCCACCACCGCGCTCGCACTTCTAGCACTGCCGCTGGTTCCCGGGGCGCTCAATGCGGCAGTCCGTGCAGGCCAGGTGCCCTCCCTTGCACTGCAGAAATCAATCGAACAGCACATCAATCAAGAAATCTGCACCTTGCTCAATCAGCCGAACGAACGAGGTGTATTCGAACCTCATACACTGGAGGCGTCAAGGGGCGGAGGCACAAGGGGTAGTGGAGCACGGTGAGGTCCATCGAGACCTTAGAGAGCTCCATTATCGGGTCCTGTTTGGTCTGCATGATCTCGCCCTCCTCGTGCACAACCATCTCTCGACTTGGGCCGAGGCATTACAAAGCTTTACTGTCACATATTTTATACTACTTCAAGGTGCATTAAATCAACACATGCAAGTATCAAAAGGAGAGTCACGGCATGCATGCATGCGTTGTAATTAATGCATCGGTAAACGCAAGTTATTGAAATATATCGAGTGCAGTGCTTTGATGTGTCGCGTCAACTCGTACATCAACGAGAAGTTTGATTATCCTCTCCCTCACGGGCTTAACTGCACCTGCCTTTGGCTGTATGACAGGTTGGCCACACACCTGTCGGGCCCACCTATCATACACGCAAAGGCAGGAGCGTCCCTCCCTTGCCCATGAGCGTGGTGGCTGGCAAGACTAAGAGAAGCTTTCGCTACACACTCTCCCTCCCGCACACGGTGGACATGCAGCAGTTCAATCGGTGTCAGATGGCCAGAAGTGTACTGTAGTACTCCTCCAATGCAGTAGTACTCCATCATTGTTCGACTTCCCGAAGAGGCGAAGAGCCAAGCGCAGCCCGGACGCTCGTGTGGCAGTTTCATGTGTAGAGTAGTCTAGGATAGTGTGTACCGGGCCTGTAAGCTTAAAATCGTTGGGGTTGGCTCTATGCTATGTGGCTGTCTCGAAGTTTAAAAGAAATTAAAATAGTCTTCTGGCCCTACCTGTCACCCTGGTGATTGTAGTTTGCACGCTCATCTGGTCAAGACAGGAATATATTTTTTAATTTGTTTTTTTTTGAAAAGGGGTGATTCCCCGGCCTTTGCATCAGAACGATGCATACGACCACATATATTTTAATTTGTGGTGGGTAAATGTTAGAGGTTGCAACAAATATATTGTACACTGCGGGTCTTTCAGCCAAGTTTAGAGGCAAGCATGTGGGGCCAGTGCTATGATGTGTCGCGTCAACTCGTACAACAAGGAGAAGCTTGATTTTACTACATGCCTTCTCCCTCGCCCATGCGCGCGGTTGCTCGCAAACGAGGACAGGCTTTTGCTTAGTAGTACTTCTGCAACAAGCTATCTATCCCGCTCGCGGTGGACAGACATGCAGCAGTGGATTCGACATTGTAGAAGCAATAGTAGTAACATCATTGTTTGTTTTCTCGAAGAGGCGAAGAGCCAAGCGCAAACCGAACGTTGCAGTTGCGAACATTGGAGCACGCATATAGCCAGGCTCTTGTATGAGACAAAATTGCTATGTGAGCCCACTATTGTACTAGTACGTACAACTACTTGCTAGTATAGCCCTGTAAACCAGAAAGGAGTATTTGCCCTTCTAGAGATTTCAACAAGTGACTAGACTACACCGAGACGGAGTACATATGGAGCAAAATGAGTGAATCTGCACCGTAAATAAATACGTACTAGTTCTATCATTTTCCTCTCCGAGGTGCACAACATTGAGTATACTGACTAGTCTCTTTTTGACACGCATTTACGTTTTTTTTTGACACAGTACAGACGCAAGCGCTCATATACATGCGCATACACTCACCCCTATGAACGCACACACGCACGGCACTATCATCTTGAAATTTACAAAGTCACCATAGGCACCTCGTCGTCGACGGGTCCATAGGTGCTTGAATGCACTGGAGGGAGAGGGTAGCGGCTCCTGAGACGTTGAACGGTCAATGATGCATCCTCAATTACATGCAGAGGGAATTAATTGGAGAAGCATAATAGAGCCAGCACGATGTGAATGCAACAGAGTTTGGACTCTCATATAATAAAGGCGCACCACCACTCCAATCCATCTACTCCCAAGTCTCTGCGCAACACTGCTCACTCCAATCCAAGACCAAGTGACCAGAAGCCACAAGCACCTATGGAGGCGATGGACGCGAGCGGCAGTCGGCTGTGCCAAATCATCCAGGGCGCCGGCCTGCGGCCTCGCACCGTGCAGCGTTTCCAGATGGTGCTGGAGACCGCAGGCATCGTAGCCCTCTCCGACACCGGCTTCGCCTCTCGCATGGAAGACATGATGGTCAACTCCATCTGCAAGTTCACCGCCGTCAAGAAGCACGTGGACGACCTTGCCGTAATGCTCCAGCCCACGCGCCCAGGCTCCTCATTGCCTGCCACCCTCACGGCCTCCATGGTGACGAACTCTTTCAAGCTCTGGTGGCCCTGCAGGTGCCGGAGGTCGCGACGAAAAATGTGCACCTCAAGGCCGCGCTCGCCGCGCAACGCCTCGCCATGCAAGAAACCGTTGACCTACACATCCACGTCTACGAGGAAATCGTCTACATAGGCCACTACAAGGCAAGCGAGGACAGAAAGACGTTGGCCTTCTTCTGGCGGCTGGAATCATTGGACGCCATTGTTCAGAAGCACATTGACCTAGCCACGAAAGCCGCTGCTACTTAGGCGCCGTTCGGTGGGTCGGCGCCCTGAGTCGAGGAGGTGGACATCGTCGATGGATGCATCTCTTCTTCTTGCCTACTGTAACCAGCACTGCATCGCCTCATGGCCTTAATGGTTTATTAGTATAGTACACCCTCTGTTCCCAAATATAAGTCTTTCTAAAGATTCCAGCAAGTGACTACTACATACGGAGCAAAATGAGTGAATCTACACTCTAAACTATGTCTACATAAATCTGTATGTTGTATTCCATTTGAAATAGTATCTAAAAAGGCTTATATTTAGGAACGGAGGGAGTATATGGCATTTTTATTCTAGTCGTAGCGTTTTCACTGTGAGGTGGGGCCGCAGTTGAGCAAACCCACCCCGCCCACCGGGCCTCGGCCGAGTTTAGAATTAGAAGAGAGAAACGAGGGAGGAGAGCTAGCTATAGCACGGACACTGTTGTCAGATGGGACTCGTCTTTATAGAATAGGAGTACTGAGCACTCGTGCCTCTTTTTTTTTGAGGGAAAAATTAGTCGTATGTCTAGTACCACTAGCTGGGTGCGTGCGACCTATAGCTGTCATCACTTTAGGTCTCCTTTTCGAACCGCGGCTACGCTTCACAGTACATATTTTTTCACGCATTTATCCTCCTATATGTACTCCTAGGCTATTTCCAGGTGCTCCCATTCGCCGACATGTGGGACATAGAGCATCTGGGTCGTAGTGCATGCACGACTCGGAGCATATGCCGGGGTACTTTACATTTCAGACCTCACGAATTACATACAAACCCCCCGTAGAAGAATAAATGAAAGAATGAATTACTACATGAATCCGGATTATTTTCGTGGAAACCGGAGCACGTTCATTAAATTTTGGACATATGACGTTTATAAAAAAATGACCGGACCTAAACCAGTCTAAGGGCCTCTTTGATTTTTCCCGCAAAAAAAGGGCCTCTTTGATTCGCAGGATACTGAAAACACAGGAATGGGGAAAGTATGATGGCGATGAACCGAGACGAGGAGAATTCTAACTCAGTTAGAGGTTCGAGTTAGATTCTAACCCTGAACTAACACTAAGCCAACGAGGTGTATGGATGGCAGGGTTAGATTGACAATAAATGCTCTTTCTCAATCATTTGACTACTTTGGACCCTATTTCCTGCCGGATTTGGTGTGGCCGGCTCTTCTGTGGCCTCCTCCCGCTCACAATTGACATAAACGAACCATCTATACAAATCAAGAATGCAAAACATGATAATTTTTACTTTGTCCATACAAATGAGATATCCCACTTAAACATACAAGTCGTCAATCAAGCTTCACAAAATAAAAAAACACTTCATGAAACAAAGCATGAGCTAACTCATCACGGAAGTCATTCACGATAGGGAGGGAGCCCGGAGCCCCTCACGCACCAAGGGAGGAGCTCGCCATCGTCGCTTTGGAGGAAGGTTCTATAGAGCACAAGCCCCGGGAACCCCTCCGACGCTGGCCCTTGCGAGTTAAGGTCGACACCGGCATGGGTAGCAGGGCCGCTTGCCGCCGACTAGGAACTTAATCTTTGGGCCTCTAGAAATAATGCAAGCTTGTATTAAAATACCTAGAAAGGTGAACTGAATCTTTGGGCCTCTAGAAATAATGCAAGCCTGAAACTGAAATACCTAGAAAGGTGAACTGAATCTTTGGGCCTCTAGAAATAATGCAAGCCTGAAATTGAAATACCTAGAAAGGTGAACTGAATCTTTGGGCCTCTAGAAATAATGCAAGCCTGAAACTGAAATACCTAGAAAGGTGAACTGAATCTTTGGGCCTCTAGAAATAATGCAAGGCTGAAATTGAAATACCTAGAAAGGCGAACTGAATCTTTGGGCCTCTAGAAAGACTTATTACCTCCTCAAGCAGCATCAAACAATTCCATGCGTGCACCACAAATCTATACCAAGTTTGATCAGGATCTACTTTTCCAAATCAGAATTAGCGCTAGAGCAAGCAAGATCAATGATATGGCCGTGAGACAGAGAAGGAACGAACAAACTCACCCCTCTCGCGACCTCCCTGGTAGATGTGCCGCCGCCGCGCACGACAGAGGGAGAAAAATGACTGGTGAAGGGGGAGCGGGGGAACCTTTGAAGGCCGGAGGGAGAGGGCGGCCGGAGTAGGGCGGCGGAGGCCAGAAAGAGAGGGCGACCGGAGGAGAGAGAGGGCGAGCGGCGCTTGGGCGGGCGGCCCTATGGGGAACAGAGAGGAGTCATGCGAGAGGAGGGGGAGCGATCTGGTGCGGGCAGGGGAGAATTTTGTAGTTCTCTTTTAGTGGGCCCGAGGATAACTAACCCAATTAGAACCTCTCCACCGGGCTAGTTTTTTTAGCTAGTTTAGAGTAAACTAGCTCAAACTAACCCCTCTTGTTTCGGTAATTTGAGGCTATTTCAACCCAAACTAGCTCTAACTCAGGGATCCAAACAAAGAGGAGTGTTATTGTACATGCTACAGTGTGGACCGTAGCACATTGTTTTTTATGGCCATATCACCACATTGTTTTCTACTGCTGGTTCACTGGGCTACCTTGGTTCGCACTGCTGGTTCACTGGGCTACCGTGGTTCACATTGCTGGTTCACTAGGCTGCCGTGGTTCGCACTCCTCCGACCTGAGTAGTAGTAGTAGTAGTACTAGTATATACCACATTATTCTTTGCTCCTTCTTACTACTCCGACATGTGGGAGAGCCAGCATCTGGGTCAACGTGTCATGCACCAGATTAGAGTGCGGAACGGAAGGTGGGCATCACCCCGGTCGGAGCGCCAGTAATTCATGATTATAGTGAGTGGTCATATCACAAGTCTTTCCAGCAGTAATGCGCTGTCAAATTGCATAGCCCGACTTTTCCAGCAATATGTTTGAGAATCCGCCACTCGCTCACCCTCCTCGCCTCTCTGTCAAACCGCCTACCCGAAAACTGCCGCGCGTACTGCCTGGGAAAAGCCCCGTCCTCAACTTTTAACTATGCGAAAATAGTTAGAGCTTGTTCGTTCTATATAAATACATTACTTACTGTATGTTTATTCACCCGTGGGGGTGTTCAATGAATGGAGGGGCGGGGAGCACAAGTGAACAATACTGTAGTACTACTAGTAGTAAGTAGGAGTCGTACAGTAGTCACCTTAAATAGAGAGTTTCTTTTCTTTAATGCCACATACACAAATTGAAACGCTTGTTGTGGAGAGAAAAAAGATAATCACTCCACTATATATGGACGCAGGGGCCTGAGCGCTTGCTTTACTAGGGTTGCTCTTTTCATTCTCTCATCCTCACCAGATATCAACAAGACAGCGGTAGCGACATTTTCTCTCTGTTCGCCGCTGGTCACAGATTCGGCCGGATCCCTTCGGCCGATGTGTGTAGAGGACTAAAAGGTGCATTGTTCACGTGGTCATCGCCGCCGAGGGAGGAAACCCACAGCTGCCGGAGGGGCCCGATCCTCTGCCCGTGTCGTTCTCTCCGACACAGCACCGGCTCGAGAGGTCCTCCGACCCTTCTTCATCCCTCCCGTATTGTCCGCAGATCCGACCTGCCACCGCCGACATCCTGGCGACCCTCAAGTATAAGTTCTTCGAAAGCGGCCTTGCTCTACTGCTCCAGCTCCCCATGTGTCTGCATGTGCATCTTTTTCTACTCCCATCAGCTCTTCCAAAGCCACCTAAGTTTTTAATATTATTAGAGGTAAAGCTACTTCATGCATTCGAATCTAGGGCTTTGTTCAAACAACGAAGAAAGGGGGGAAAGTTGTAGCATGAATCTAGGACTTGATTCAAAGAGGAAATAATATGGTGAAAGTAGTAGAGACCGGATACCCAACCGGTCTCTTGGTTGAAAAGGGAAATAATGGGAAAAAGCAGTACAAATTGGATAAGGAACAGATCTATTATTGGTTAAAGAAGGATAGAAAGTGGCGGCTGGTGGACAAGTCAACAGAGTATGTCCAGGATTAGATTTGCTGCCATCACATAGTAAAACGTCTCCTGGATTAGATTTGCTGCCCTCACATAGTAAAAGGTCTCAGGATTAGATTTGCTGCCCTCACATAGTAAAAGGTCTCAGGATTAGATTTGCTGCCCTCACATAGTAAAAGGTCTCAGGATTAGATTTGCTGCCCTCACATAGTAAAAGGTCTCCAAGATTAGATTTGCTGCCCTCACATAGTAAAAGGTCTCCAGGATTAGATTTGCTTCCCTCACATAGTAAAAGGTCTCTAGGATTAGATTTGCTACCCTCACATAGTACAAGGTCTCCAGGATTAGGTTTGCTGCCCTCACATAGCATGAACAAACTCGACATCACCACTTTATGCCTCCTTGTAGTTACATTGTGCTAATGCGTCCACTGTCGCATGTCCTTATACCAACCTTTTGCTGTTGTTAATGTAAGGGCACATGTAAAATGAAGCGATCACACTGTTACCTTAGGGACATGTCTAACCAGTGTTATTGTTAATCTAATGCCTCCAGTGATAAGATGCAATTAAACTGTGTTACAAATGGCACTCCTGCTGTTTTCCCCACTATGATAAGTAAGTTTCTCCTTTACGCTACTGAGTGTCCTGGTGTCCCCACGGTCCCATGCCCTTAAACCAACTCTTTAGGTGCTGTTGATTTACTGTGTCTGGTAAACAAGCAATGCCACCATTAAAGTAATCCCATATTTGAGGAATCTCATTGTTGATCGTAATGATTCTGGTAACATGAAACATTGCTGACGTTTTAAAATTTCTATTGTCCTTGCGTGATTGCCACGAACATAATTAAGATGCTTCTTTTCATTTTGTATATGTTTCGTATATTCTTATTGACCAGCAACCATTTACTTTCTATCTTTTTGTGCAGATAGTGATATCCATTTCACCTTGTTGCTATTGTGACCTTTTGGTGAACTGCACAAAACACTTTTTTTTGGAATGAGTGTCTTGTGCAGTTCAACTAAAATGTCACGTGGGTAACATCTCTCAATTTTGGTGGAACTGCACAAAATGGTGATTGGAGTTTCCAAAATCTTCATCAAGTTCTGCTGGTAATCTCGTGCAACATTTTATTAGCCTTTGCAAGATGGAGCCGTCATAGTCACCACAATGGCACTTTATTTTAGTGGAACTACACAAAAGGATAAGAAAATTATAGTTGCACCTTACATGAGCCGGACAGCCAACCTTAATGTTCCTCAATTTTAGTGCAACTACTAAAGAAGAACCTGCCAGCTCATGAGAGCAAGTACTTCTTGCTAGCTGAATGATGCAATCTTTGCTTCATTTCAGGTGAACTGCAGAAAAAGGCGCATGAATTGAATCATGGAACTCCAGGCAGACCTCATCCTAGTGGAGCTGCATGTTGAGTTCAAGGAGGCCGCTATTAAAGCGAAATCATGCTCTCCTGTCTCCTTGTTTGTGTTGTGCAAACAGGAATACTCAACTACAGATGGTGTGATGGTCAAGAGCATTCGCCAAGTTCTTCGATTGTATGACATGGCTAGTCAAGATCGATTTAATCCCGATATTCACTTTATCAAAAGGCTCTAATGGGTTGGTTCTCAATCTTGCAAGCTGGGAATCAATGAGATGTGTAGGCATCTTTGTTGTACTTATTATTTGAATCTTATTTGTTGGTTCTGAATCTTGCAAGCTGGGAATCAATGAGATGTGTAGGCATCTTTGTTGTACTTATTATTTGGATCTTATTTGTTGGTTCTGAATCTTGCAAGCTGGGAATCAATGAGATGTGTAGGCATCTTTGTTGTACTTATTATTTGGATCTTATTTGTTGGTTCTGAATCTTGCAAGCTGGGAAACACGGCATGATGATGCAGACGACAACAACCATAATAAACAGTTCAAACTTGGTAGTATTATCTTTGTGAAAGTGCGACAAATGTGTTGATCATGTGCGTCCTGAGAATAATAATTCTAATTGTTGTGCATGTTGATCCTATGGCACTGATAGAATGAGCCAATGCATTGCTTGTTTTAAGTATAAATTTCTATTAAAGCTAATTAAATTTAAGTAAAGTGACCACTAACTCTTGTTATTACATTACCAATACAGACCCGCTCATGAAACGACGTGTGGCCGGAGTAGGTTTCTTAATGGAGGCGTTTGAATGCGTCGAGGGTGCATCTTCTGTCGGGCGTGCAGCGGACGAGGGAGGGGTAGTAACTGTTGTTGCCTGTACACACTCAGCTTACTGTTGAATCCAGTTCCCCAAGAGCTGAAAAACAAACTGCTACCGCCGCCTACACACTCGTTCACTCGAAGAGACTCCAATGGTGATCCGAGGGGTGAGCCTGCTGGATATGGACTTCAGCAAGGAGTTCCCCTTTGAGTTCACCGTTCAGTCCTATGGTTGCACCAAGTTGAATGTGATGTACACCAACGATATGGACTCGGTGAAGCTCTGCCTCGCCTCAATCCTATGGCTGCACCAGGTTCTGGAGCATTCGCCCGTTTCATCGGGAGCGCCGACTGCACCTTCGCTACGGTGGAGAGAAGGAAGAACGCGACGATTCGGCCATCTGGTGCAACAAGATTGTCGACATACAGAAGCAATACAAGATCATCAACAACGGGCAGGAGAAGGACTCCATCGTTGACCTCGCTGAGACCATCATCGACCCCTGATATGCCAACATGAAAGAAGAAGACTTGAACACGTGGGAGGTACCTCTGAATCTAGCCTACATAACCTACGCAGCCAAGGATGCATACGCATGCTACGACATGTACAGGCAGATCTTGGACATGAGGGCATGTCTGCTTCCCGTAACCGACGAGTACATGGACAGCCGCAGCGTCAAGATCAAGCGTGCCAGGAAGGTCTATATGTTGCACTTTATCTATTTATAAGCACCTTTATCATCTGAGTGTTTCATGCATTAGCCTATGTGTCGTAATTATCTGTTTTGTCCGAAATATTTCTTTTAAGAACCCATTAACCTAATTGCTTTTCTAGTGGCTATTTGCTTATGTATGTAACTAGTTCACTTGTCCGTTAAAAAAAACTAGTTCACTCGGCTGTCGTGCTTTGAATCTCCTTCCTCCCAACATATTCCCCTCCTAAGGTGGACCCAGCAGGTCTCTGAATTTTCTCCCACTTTCTTTTTCGATGTAAACTGAGTTTTTCCCAGTACTTTTCCCTAGAACCAACTCAACTGTCCCACGTCTAGCCTAAAAAATAATAATACCCCACGTACTATTAACTCATCAAATTTAAATGATATTTTATTTCGTAAGTTGAAAGTTCTTATAAAATAATAATAATAATTGTTTATATATAACTTGGCAAATTAACTCCTAGTGATTGCGTACATAAGCTTGCAAAGATTTTACTGACCAATGCAGTAACAGACGTGCAATCATGTGTTTATGTTTTTATAACATTTCTCCGTCTAGCCCAACATGATATTTTCACCCAGCCCAGCAAGTCCGCGGATTTCGAGAAAAATGCAAATGGGATTTAAACGGGTTGCATAGATGCTACATCATTGTTTCACCCAGCCCACCAAATGGACTAAAAAACAAATGGACTGACTGACATGTGGGCCAGTAGGTTGAAGCCTAAGAAGGCGTTGGATTTACATCCAACGGCTGGCATTCTTCTTCAATCTCTCGTCTTCTTCCCCCAGCGCTGCCGGAACCGCCTGCTCCGGCCTTCAGTGTCCAACGGCGTTGTTTTGCGCTCCTCACCAAAATGCTACCCCACTAACAGCCAGGCCATCCCTCCACTCCGCACCTCCTGTTATTCTTTGCCGAGTTTAGGCCCACCCCGCACCCGAACCAGTCAAGTTTCCCACTCCTCTCCGTCTATGACTCCACTGCCGCGTCTTCCCCATCTCTGGGTCGTTCCAGTCTAGGGCCTCGTCGTTGTCCATCGCCTCAGTGCGCTCGGCGCGGCGTGGTCAACATACGAGAGTCATCAGAAAAGGACTGTACATGGAGAGCCTGACGGCTGGGACCCACGAGGTCCATGGTCGCACGCAAGGAAAGTTCCTCCTTATTACGCACTGTACGTGGACTGTACATGGGAAGGGCTTCTGTATTTCGTGGAAAAAACGTTCCCCCCGCTGACAGGTCGGACCCACCATCTATATCTTCGCACGCAAGGAAGTGCCTCCTTATTACACACAAAAAAACAAATACCCCCCTACTAGCTGGGACCCACCATAGTGGGTGGCTGACTTGTGGGCCTACTAAGTTGACAAGGACGGAGGGCTTTGTCAACTTAGTCAAATATGAACGATTCTAGCTCCAGTGACCGTACGATGTCCATCCAACGGCCATAGTGCTTCTTCAACCTCTGGTCTTCTTGCTCCAGCCACACAAAGGAGCGCCGGTCGTGCCGCGTGCTCCTGCCTCTTGTGGCCGGCTATGATGCCACGGAGGCCTCACCGCCCCCTACTACTCCCACCGCTGGCCCAGGGCATCCCTCTACTCACCCACACCCCCTCTTATTCTGCGGCGACGGTAGCCCCACGCCGCAGCCGAACCAGTGAACCCTCATACTCCTCTTCGCGTGGGCATCCACTGCCGCGTCTTCCCCGACTCCACGTCGTCCCCTTCCTAGGCCTTGCCGTTGTCCACCGCCATGGTGCTCTCCGTGCGGCGAGGTCAACGTGGTCAAGGAACGACTTCCATCGGAAGAGTACTATACATGGAGAGGCTAACAGCTGGGTCCATGGCCACAGCCCAGTTTTTTGTGATTTGCCAAGTAAGTCACTTTGTCAGGCATGTTGGGCTGCAAATATTTCAAGACGAGGAGAGCTTCATTCGGCTGGTCGAGAAAATGGCCTATCAGTAATGAGAAATGGGTTGTACATTTTTAAAACACATCAAACCGACAATTAGTTTCAAATATCTTTTTTTCATTTCAAGATTTTAAATTGCATTTATTTTTATGCATGGACAATTTGTTGGATTTTATATTGATATACATTTATTTTTAAAATCATTTTGAATGTGACTCGAAATTTCGAGATTAAAAACAGTTCGGACCGCACCGAAATATGCAAAATTTCGTATAAATTTTTAATCGTGGCCACAATATGGGTTGTAATGCTAACAAAAAGAATATGGGCTCCAAAAAAACCTTAAGAATTAGCAAATGGGTTGTAAATTATTAGAAATAATGGCAGATGGGTTGTATGCTGTTTTCCAGAGATTTGAGGCTTTCCTAAAAAAAGGTTGACGCACAAGCAGTGACTGTTGGATTTCCATCCAACGGCCGTCGTGCTTCTTCAATCTCTGCTCTTCCTGCTCCAGCCGCTCAAACAAGCGCCGTCGGGACTGCCTGCTCCCTCCTCCCCGCCGCTGGCTGTGCTGCCGCGCGGGCCTCACCGCCCCATCGTACTCCCATCGCTGGCCTAGCCATCCCTCTACTCACCCACACCTGCTGTTATTCTTCGGCGATGGCAGACGAACCAGTAAACCCTCGTACAGTCGTACTCCCCTCCGCATGGGAAACAACTGTCGAATCTTCCCTGCCTCCGTGTCGTTCCCTTCCTAGGCATCACAGTCGTCCACCTCCCCGGTGCTCTCGACGCGGCCTGGTCAACATGGTCAACGGTTGACATGCATCTGAAGTTGACTGTATGTGGAGAGGCTGACAGCTGGGTCCACGGCCGCACACAAGGAAAGGCCTCCTTATTACGCGCAAAATAATGATTCCTCCACCTGACATCTGGGACCCACCAAAAGGGCCTCTGTATTTCATGAAAAAAAGTTACCGCCGCTGACAGCTTGGACCCACCAGCTACATCTTCGCACGCAAGGAAGTGCCTCCTTATTACGCAAGAAAATGAATACTCCCCCTGCTAGCTGGGACCCAGTATAGTGGTAGGCTGACTTGTGGGCCTACTAAGTTGACGGGGACGGAGGGCTTTGTCAACTTAGTCAATACTCAAGTGACCGTACGATGTCCATCCAATGGCTGTAGTGCTTCTTCAACCTCTGGTCTTCGTTCTCCAGCCGCCCAAAGTAGCACCGGTCGTGCCGCATGCTCCTGCCTCCTGTGGTCGGCTGTGATACCGCGGAGGCCTCACCGCCCCCTACTACTCCCACCGCTGGCCCAGGGCATCCCTCTACTCACCCACACCCCCTGTTATTCTGCGGCGATGGCAGCCTCACACCGCAGCCGAACCAGTAAACCCTCATACTCCTCTTCGCGTGGTCATCCACTGCTGCATCTTCCCCGGCTCCGCGTCGTCCCCTTCTGTCACGCCCAATATGTGATACTATCCTAAAGAGACTCGAAGGTCCCACCAAGGATAGAACCGCATATTGAAACGCTTTTGCAAGGTGGATATCATTACATCAACATTACATAATAGATGGGGATACATACAAAAGGCATACAATGTCACACGAATACAACATCACAATACATGAGAACAACATCCGACTACGGATGAAACACAAACAGAAGCTCAAACGACATCCACCCTGCTAGCCCAGGATGCCGACCTGGAACCTATCCCCTGATCGAAGAAGCAGAAGAAGAACTCAACGCAAGCAAGCATCGCTCTCGCGTCATGATCATCGCATAACCTGTACCTGCAACTGTTGTTGTAGTAATTTGTGAGCCACGAGGACTCAGCAATCCCATTACCATGGGTATCAAGACTAGCAAAGCTTCAAGGGGTAAGGAAGGGGTAAAGTTGTGAGGTTGCAGCAGCGACTAAGCATATATGGTGGCTAACATACGCAAATAAGAGCGAGAAGAGAGCAAGCAGAACGGTCGTGAAGCTAGCAATGATCAAGAAGTGATCCTGAACTCCTACTTACGTCAATCATAACCCAAAACCGTGTTCACTTCCCGGACTCCGCCAAAAAGAGACCATCACGGCTACACACGCGGTTGATGCGTTTTAATTCGGATCTGGTGTCAAGTTATCTACAACCAAACATTAACAAATTCCCATCTGCCCATAACCATGGGCACGGCTTTCAAAAGTTTATACCCTGCAGGGGTGTCCCAACTTAGCCCATGATAAGCTCTCGTGATCAACGAAGGATATACCTTCTCCCAGGAAGACCCGATCAGACTCGGAATCCCGGTTTACAAGACATTTCACAATGGTAAAACAAGACCAGCAAAGCCGCCCGATATGCTGACAAATCCCGATAGGAGCTGCACATATCTCGTCTCAGGGCACACCGGATGAGCAAGACGACGGGTTGGCATAGACCCTGGTTGCCTAGGGGGCGCCGGACATCGCTCGGTTTGGACCAGCACTCGGAGGAGAACTGGCCCGGGGGGGTAAAATAAAGATGACCCTCGGGCTCCGGAAACCCAAGGGAAAAAGGGCTAGGTGAGGCAAATGGTAAAACCAAGGTTGGGCCTTGCTGGAGGAGTTTTATTCAAAGCGAACTATCAAGGGGGTCCCATAAATCACCCAACCGCGTAAGGAACGCAAAATCCGGGAACATAACACCGGTATGACGGAAACTAGGGCGGCAAGAGTGGAACAAAACACCAGGCATAAGGCCGAGTCTTCCACCCTTTACCAAGTATATAGATACATTAAATAAATAAGAGATATTGTGATATCCTAACATAATCTTGTCCATCATGTGGCAATCTTCAACTTCATCTGCAACTAACAACGCTATGAGAGGGGCTGAGCAAAAGCAGTAACATAGCCAAACAATGGTTTGCTAGGAAAGGTGAAAAAGGTTAGAGGCTGACATGGCAATTTGGGAGGCTTGAAGAGCAAAAGATAGGTAGCGCAGCAAAGCAATAGAATGAAGAAACTAGCATAGCAATGACAGTAATGAGATCCAGGGTAGCGGTCATCTTGCCTAAAATCCCGCTAGGAAGAAGAACGAGTCCATGAAGAAGACAAGCGGGCGTGGTCGAACGAATCCTCACAACTCCGGAACGAAACCGAAGGCAACCCGGAAAGAAGCAAACAACATGGTAAACACACAAGCATAAACATGGCATGATGCACAAACAAATATGATGCATGATCGGTTTAAAGAGGCATGGCATGGCAAAGTGCAACAAAACAATACTACAAATTAAGTGGAGCTCAATATGCAACGAGTTGCATATTGACGAAACACCACATTCAAGTTATTTAGTTCGCTCTCGTTTAGGTACCCAACAATATTAAATGTTGATTAACATGGCAAGAGGTGAAGCATAATTAAACTACCTATCTAGGCAAATTTAAATGAGGCCAGAACAACGAACAACAATTCCGGAAAATCCCCATGTGCATATTTTGAGTTTGGTACTGTTCTGCCCTAAACCATATTTTTGAGTTGTTAAACATGCAAGATGAGTGCACCAAGTTAAACTAGGCATTTTTCCACCCCATTTACATATAAAGAACATTTAAAACCGAGCTACGGTTATTTAGTTATGAAATAAATCATTTTAGCATGGCATTTATGCAAAATTAAATAAACAGCAAGTTAAACATATTTAACATGGATGAAAGTGGCAAATTATTAATCTACACAAAATTCTAAGCATTTTACATGTATGAGCTATTTAGAAAAGATGCATAGTTCATGAGTAATTATATGCATGAAGTTTATGGTCAAATCTATAAATATGCAGTGCACTGGTTAATTAGAAAAACGTTCCGCGAAAAAAACGTGACTCAGGCCGAAACTGCAGGCTGCTGGGGCGCTCACCATGGGCTTCAGCCCAGCTGGTGGAGAGGCTGGAGGAGGCCGGGCTAGATCTGACGAAGGGAAGGAGCTGTTGGGCTGGATCTGGAGGCGAGCGGGTCAGTGAGGCAGGGTCGGTCAACGCGAGCGAGGTGCTCGTCCACCTCGCGTACAGAGATGAGCGGATGAGGCAGAACCCGTGCGGCGCAACAACGGGGCTCCGGTGAGCTGGGGCTGCGATGGCGTTGGTGGTGGATGGAGCTTGCGGGCACGCAGAGGGAGGTCGAAGACGGACGTGAAACAAGGCGGGGCCGTCCTGCTCGTGCAGTGCAAGGCAGAGGAGGCGAGCAGGGGACTTGGTGGTAGGCAGCGGGGCTTGCAGCGGCGCAAGATCCAGCTGATGCTTGCCGTATCCGGCGCGGAGGAGGACGGGAATGGATTCCCGGTGGACCGAGGCAGGTCGGGGACGGCAACAGTGGAGCTCCGGGGCAACGACGACCTCTTGTGATTGCTGACAGAGGTAGAGATGAAGCAGCGGTCGCAGGGTTCAGAGAAGTCACGAGGTTCAAGCAGGAATGGACGCCGGCGACGCGGACGAGGTGAAGGCCTCCGGCGGAGAAGCTTCAGGCGGTGGCGCTGCAAGATCAGGGACGCGAGCATCCATGGCGTCGGGTTCCTACTAGAGAAGGGAGAGGCGAGAGAGATTAGAGGGAGAGAAGCAGGGGAGTAAAAGAAGAGAAGGCAGGGCATGGCGACCTGGTGGTTGCCGGCGGCGGTGCTGGTCTTCGGACAGCGAGGCGAGGAGGAGGCCAGGGATGAGGCAGGGCTCGTGCAGGAGAAGGAGGGGCGTTGCAGGATTCGGGCGGCTGCGCTGCGGTGGTTGGCTCGCTGGGGAAATCCAGGGAGAGGGTCGGAGGCTGGTGGTGGTGGGGATGGATCTGGGAGGATCCCGATGAAGATGCAGGAGAGAGTGGCGGCGGCGGCTAGGAGGATCCCTAGAAATTAGGGATTTGGTCTCGGTTTAGACTAGTATATATAGCGGGTGGGTTAGGCCAGGGGCTATCTCGTCCCTCCGATCGTAATCGGAAGGACTGAAAAAATAGGCTAGGGAAGTCCAAATAAGAAAACGGAGATGTTTTAGGGACGTTTGGAGATGATCCGGATCCATCGGTCATGACCGCTCCGATCGGGTTCGGAAGAGGTTTCGGACGCGCGCGAGGGGTTGAGCATTGAGCAAAGAGATTAAGCGGCCAGCCAAGAGGGACTCGAAAAACCCGGTTGGTCTCAGAACGAACAACGGAGACAAGGGGGGATGCGGCAACTACAAACAGATGCAAGCTTTATGAAAACATGTGGATGCAATGCACATGATGCCATGAGATGAAATGCATGACATGAACAAAATGCAAAACAAAAGACAAAAACCCAACCACGGAGGAAATATCATATCGTATCTCCGGAAAAGGCAAGAGTTGGAGTTACGAATATGGAAAGTTGTATCTAGGGCGTTACACCTTCCTAGGCTCGCCGTCGTCCATCGCCGTAGTGCTCTCAGCGCGGCGTGGTCAATGTGGTCAACGACCGACTTCCATCGGAAGAGTACTGTGCGTGGAGAGGCTGACAGCTGGGTCCATGGTGGCCGCAAGGAAGTGCCTCCTTATTAGGCGCAAAATAATTATTCCTCCACCTGACAGCAGGGACCCACCGGACGGGCCACCGTATTTCATGAAAAAAAAAGTTTCCCCCCTGACTGCTGGGACCCACCAGCTACACCTTCGCACGCAAGGAAGTGCGTCCGGGCAAAAAACACAAAACGATTCGCCCCCTGACTGTTGGGACCCACCAGCTACATCTTCGCACGCAAGGAATTGCCTGACAGTCGGGACCCACCTGGTCAAAGGGTACATAGCGTTGTCATTCTGGTCGTGAACGTGTACGTACATAATGGTTGTTGTAGAGGCGCGCACGTAGCATGTACACGTACGTACAGCGGCCAGGGTGCAAGAAAGAAAATACGGCCACGTACATACATACGGGCAGGGTCTCGAACGCCTACTCGCACATACGTATGGCCAGGGCTCGTGTACATGGCTGGGTCATAACGGAGAAATAGCGTCATCGTCGTGTTCATGGGGAGCCAACCGGCTGGGTCAGAACAGAATGCATCGTCGTGTTCATCGGGAGGGCTTGGATGGAACAGCCGATAGAAACGAGGCCTGGCGTACCGCAAAACGGAGGAAATGGCCTTGTGTTCGACCGGCCACGTTCGAAACGGGATCATGTTCATCGGGAAGGGTGTGGTGTACCACAAAACGGAGGGAACAGACCTCCTACGATCGAAACGGGGGTCCTATTGATCGGGAGGGGTGTGGTGTACCGCAAAACGGAGGAAACGGACCTCCTACGGTCGAAACGGGGGTCCTGTTGATTGGGAGGGGTGTGGCGTACCGCAAAACGGATGAAACGGACCTCCTACG